>NC_091181.1:16016177-16068677 GCF_040958095.1 Procambarus clarkii | reverse complement strand
TGGAAACCTATTTAAGTCCACACACAATATCGTATCTGATACGATAAAACAAACGTTTCCAATACTTTCAAATTCTTTCCAGATATGTTGTGGCAACCTAAAATTGTTTGCTGGGTATACACTATGAAGAGTGGCAAGTAAAGTGCCTCTGCACACTCTTTCAGTACCCATGGTGAGATCCCATCTGGACCAACAGCCTTTCTAACATCCAGATCCAGCTGGTGTCTCTTGACCTCCTCACTCGTAATTTCAAACCCTTCCAAGGTCGCCTGGTTTACTTCCCTTTCTCCTAACACAGGGACCTCACCTTGTTCTATTGTGAAGACCTCCTGGAACCTCTTGTTGAATTCTTCACACACCTCTTTGTCAATCTCTGTATACCTGTCCTCGCCTATTATAAGTTTCATTACATGTTCTTTCACTGTTGTTTTCCTCCTGATGTGACTATGGAGCAGCTTTGGTTCGGTCTTGGCTTTGTTTGCTATATTATTTTCATAATTTTTCTCTGTTTCTCTTCTCACCCCTAACATACTCATTCCTGGCTCTCTGGCATCTCTCTCTGCTTTCTGCTGTTCTGTTATTCCGGAAGTTCCTCCATGTCCTTTTGTTCAGTCCCCTTGCTTTCATACATGCCCTATTATACCATGGATTCTTTTGTTGCTTCTCGGAGTTTTCCCTTTGGGACTGAATGAACCTGTTTACTGCCTCCTGACACTTTTGGGTAACATAGTCCATCATATCTTGTACAGACTTATCTCTGAGGACTGTGTCTTATTTCCCTCAGGAAATGCCTGATCTCCTCATAGTTCCCTTTTCGGTATGCCAGCCTTTTGTTTTCTAGTTCTTTTTTTTGGGGGGGGGGGAAGATAATTTCTAGCTCTACCAGGTACTCAAAGTTTAATACACTGTGGTCACTCATTCTCAAGGGTGCTTCCATCCTAACTTCCCTTATATCTCACTCATTTAGGGTAAATATCAGATCGAACATGGCTGGTTCATCTTCTCCTCCCTTTCTTGTTGGTTCCTTGATGTGCTGGCTTAGAAAGTGTCTTGTTGCCATGTCCAGCAGCTTAGCTCTCCATGTTTCTGGGCCTCCATGCGGATCCCTGTTCTCCCAGTCTATTTTCCCATGGTTGAAGTCTCTCATGATTAGCAGTCCAGATCCATTCCTGCTGGCAACAGAAGCTGCTTTCTCTATTATGTTAATGGTGGCCATGTTATTTCTATCCTATTCTTGTCTGGGTCTTCTGTCATTCGGTGGTGGATTATATATGACTACGACTATAATTTTTTCTCCTCCAGTTGTTATGGTACTTGCTATGTAATCACTGAAACCCCTCACAGCACTGAATAATCATCTCCTCAATGTCCCAGCCCTTTTTTACCAGCAAAGCTACACCACCACCACCTCCTCTTCCTTCTCACTCTTTCCTCATAACATAATATTCCTGTGGGAACACTGCATTTGTTATGGTTTTCGTTAGCTTTGTTTTTGTGAGTGCTATTATGTCTGGGTTTTCCTCTAGTACCCATTCTCTAAGCTCATTTGCTTTATTTGAAATTCAATCTATGTTAGTGTACATTGCTCTGAGGCTCACTTTCTTCTGTCCCTTCTCAAATCGCCTCCTTGGTGAGTGTTCTGCTGGTGGGGAAGCTGTTCCATGGGTGTGAGGATTTGTGAGGTGGATAACAGGGTCTTAGAGGATACTGGGGTAAGGGGTGGGGGGTCAAGTGAAGGGGGGGTGGGGAAAGGGAGGGTATGGGATGAATGGGGAGGGAGGACCGGAAGGAAAAGGGGGGAGGGGGAAAAAGGAGGAAGTAGGGAAGGGGTAGCAGGGAGGTAATGGTTGTGGGTAGAGTGAGATTTGGCTGAGCTTTTGAGTGGGGGCAGGGGGGTTCTCTATGCAGAGGAGGGTGGTGTGGTTGCCCTCCCCTCTTGTATTACTGGGTATCTGGTTGTGGATTCCCCCTTCACCTCTGGGGATGTTGTGTTGGGAGCTGTAAATTCCTGGTTTTCTCCTCTCGCCCTGCAGTTCTTCCTTGCTTCTGCTGCCATGGCTCTCTCCTCCCTCATCATGTCCCTCTGGAGTAATACTTTTTTGAATTCCCCCACATGTTGTAGGTGGCTTTTCTTTGTGAGAATCATCTCCTTTCTGTTTTCGTTTGCAAACACTATCTTTAACACACGGTCTCGGTCTTTGTTGTACCCGCCTAGCCTGAAAACCTTCTCAATTCTAAGCTCAGCCCCTTCTATCTCTTTAGTGCCTTCAGTATTTAATTCACTGCTGCATTGTCCTTACCATTCCACTCTGTCCTGTTGGAGCCTTCTTGCTCTTTATCTCCCACAGCTACTACTGATCTTTTTCTTTCCATCAGCTGGGTAGTGGAGCGTGCCGCTTCCTGTGAGGTGGCTGCTTTCATGGCCACCTCCATCATTGTGGACATTACTTCAGAGTTATTTTTTTAGCATTTCTGCAAATGTTGCTTTGAAAGTGGCATTCTCTTCCAGTATACTATTTCCAACTTCCCCCTGGATGATTTTCTGAGTCTCAGCATCAACACTGTTCTCTTTGAGGGTTCTAATCTCCTCTTTTGCTGCTGTCAGCTCTCTTCAGGTTGCTTATTTCATTCTTCATTTCCTGCATCAATCCCTGCATCTCACTCATGATGTCCTCCAAAAATTGGGTGAACATTTCCTTCATTTCATCATCTTGAATTTTCCATGTTCCCCTGTTTCCTCTGGCCATCATGCTTGTCTCTGTTCCTGTTATGCTGTGATAGGATTTGTCAGGAGGGGAAGCGGGGTGAGAGAGAGAGAGAGAGAGAGAGAGAGAGAGAGAGAGAGAGAGAGAGAGAGAGAGAGAGAGAGAGAGAGAGAGAGAGAGAGAGAGAGAGAGAGAGGGAGAGATAGAGAGAGGGAGAGATAGATAGAGGGAGAGATAGAGCGAGATAAAAAGAGAGAGAGGGTGGGAGAGAGGGGTGAGAGAGAGGGGTGAGAGAGAGAGGGGGTGAGGAGAGTAGGGTGAGAGAGAGGGGTGAGAGTGGGGTGAGAGAGAGGGGTTTACTTGAGGTTATCTTGAGTTGATTTTGGGGCTTTAGTGTCCCCGCGGCCCGGTCCTTGACCAGGCCTCCACCCCTAGAAAGCAGTGCATGACAGCTGACTAACTCCCAGGCACCTATTTACTGCTAGGTAACAGGGGCATAGGGTGAAAGAAACGGCCCATCGTTTCTCGCCGGCACCCAGGATCGAACCCGGGTACCACAGGATCACGTGTACAGCATGCTGTCCGCTCGGCCGGCTGGGGTAAGAGGTAAGAGAGTGTAGTAAGAGAGGAGAGTGGGTAAGAGATGGGGTAAGAGAGGAGAGTGGAAAATAGTGGAATAGTGAATAACACACTGACTTTGTGTGTTTGTGCGTGTTTGTGTTTTTGTAGGGGGGGGGGGGATTCGTGGGAACCTTGGCAGAGATGGTCACTTCATGTCAGGTGGTGGGAGAGGGTGAGGGAGATGGAGGGGGTCCCACTGTGTGGGAGGGTTTTAGGGGTAGGGGGGAATATCTGGTATGCTGCAGAGGAAGTGAGAAAGAGGCGGGGGGGGGGGGTTAATGCCTCGGGGATGTGTGCGTGTGTGTGTATTTGTGTGCATGTGGTTGCTGGTGGGTGCCCAGTGAACCCACACTGGTGGGTGGGGGGTAAGGTGTTGTCTTCAGATTACAGCAGGATGATTAGCGGCTTATCTGGGTTCCCAGTGAGCTCGTAGTTCTGTCCTTGTTACCTGACTAATATTGTTACCTGACAATACGGCAGTCATGGGTAATCCTGTGGTGGTCTTCAGGTCTCCACGTGGTGCACTGATGCTTCCTCAAGTAATCGATCTTCACTAGCTATCTTCTTTAAATTCACTAAGATAATTCACCACGAGATGTGATCGATGTGTTGCATTTCAATGCCACTGTTTTGGTTTGCACTGTTCCGATTCCCACTGCACAGCACACCCAGTCCCTTGACCCTATTTTTCCCTCGGTATACGCGGACTGTCGCTCCTATACGTCTGCTCCCCATCAAGGCTGACCCAAGACTGTAATTACCTAAGTGTAGTTACAGGATGAGAGCTACGCTTGTGGTGTCCCATCTCCCCAGAACTCTTTGTCATTTAATGCTTTGAAATTAATGACGGTTTCGGCCTCCACCACCTTCTCGCCTAACTTGTTCCAACCATCTACCACTCTGTTTACAAAAGTGAATTTTCATATATTTCTCCGGCAGCTTTGTTCTGTTAGTTTAAATCTATGACCTCTTTTTCTTGAAGTTCCGGGTCTCAGGAATTCTTCCCTATCAATTTTATCGATTCCTGTTACTATTTTAAACGTAGTGATCATATCGCCTCTTTTTCTTCTATCATCCAGTTTTTGCATATTTATTGCCACTAACCTCTCCTTGTAGCTCTTGTCCTTCAGTTCTGGGAGTCACTTAGTGGCATGTCGTTGCACCTTTTCCAGTTTATTGATGTGCTTCTTAAGATATGGGCACCATACAACTGCTGCATATTCCAGCTTTGGTCTAATAAAAGTCGTGAACAATTTGTTTAGTATATCGCCATCCATGTACTTAAAAGTAATTCTGAGGTTAAAAAGTGTAGCATAGGCTCCTCGCACAATGTTCCTAATGTGGTCCTCAGGTGGCAGTTTTCTATCTAGAACCACCCCTAGAACCCTTCTTTTGTCAGAATTCTTTAAAGATTTCTCACATAATTTATAGGTTGTGTGGGGTCTATGTTCTCCAAATCCACATTCCATTACATGGCATTTATTCACATTAAATTCCATTTGCCAAGTATTGCTTCATATACTTATTTTGTCCAGGTCTTTTTGAAGGACATTACAATCATCTAGGTTTCTTATCTTCCCTATTATCTTAGCATCATCAGCAAACATGTTCATGTAATTCTGTATTCCCACTGGTAGATCATTTATGTAGACAATGAACATTACCGTTGCAAGAACTGATCCCTGTGGTACTCCACTTGTGACATTTCTCCAGTCCGATACATTGCCTCTGATTACGGCCCTCATTTTTCTGTTAGTTAGGAAATTTTTCATCCATGTTAGTAGCTTGTGGTTTGTGAGTCGATTTCGTTTCAAATTACATCCAAATTTGGCCCTAGCGCGCATACGAGCGAAAAGTGACGTTATTTTTAAGAGGACGGGTTGATAATTAGTGAGTGTGTGTCTGTGTCTGTGTGTGTGTGTGTGTACTCACCTAATTGTACTCACCTAATTGTGCTTGCGGGGTTTGAGCTTTGGCTCTTTGGTCCCGCCTCTCAACTGTCAATCAACTTGTACATATTCCTGAGCCTACTGGGCTCTATCATATCTACATTTGAAACTGTGTATGGAGTCAGCCTCCACCACATCACTTCCTAGTGCATTCCATTTATTAACTACTCTGACACTGAAAAAATTCTTTGTAACGTCTCTGTGGCTCATCTGGGTACTAAGTTTCCACCTGTGTTCCCTTGTTCGTGTCCCACCCGTGCTGAAGAGTTTGTCTTTGTCCACCCTGTCAATTCCCCTGAGAATTTTGTAGGTGGTTATCATGTCTCCCCTTACTCTTCTGTTTTCCAGGGATATGAGGTTCAGCTCCTTTAGCCTTTCCTCGTAGCTCAATCCTCTCAGTTCCGGGACGAGCCTGGTGCCATACTGCTGAATCTTCTCTAACTTTGTCTTGTGTTTAACTAGGTATGGACTCCAGGCTGGAGCTGCATACTCCAGAATTGGTCTTACATAAGTGGTATACAGGGTTCTGAAAGATTCCTTACACAAGTTTCTGAAGGCAGTTCTTATGTTGGCCAGTCTAGCATATGCCGCTGATGATATTCTTTTGATGTGGGCCTCTGGGGACAGGTTCGGTGTGATATCGACCCCCAGATCCTTCTCTCTATTTGACTCTTGCAGGATTTCCCCTCCCAGATGATACCTTGTGTTCAGCCTCCTGCTCCCTTCGCCTAATTTCATCCCTTACATTTTCCTGAGTTGAACTTTAGCAGCCATTTTCTAGACCATTCCTCCAGTTTATCCAGGTCATCCTGTAGTCTCTGTCTATCATCATCCGTCTTGATTCTCCTCATAATTTTTGCATCATCAGCAAATATTGAGAGGAAAGAGTCTATACCCTCTGGAAGATCGTTCACATATATTAGAAACAGGATGGGTCCATGTACTGAACCCTGTGGAACTCCGCTGGTGACATCTTGCCACTCTGATGTCTCCCCCCTCACCGTTACTCGCTGTTTCCTGTTGCTTAAGTACTCCCTTATCCACTGGAGCACCTTCCCTTTTACTCCTGCCTGTTGCTCCAACTTTATTAACAACCTTTTATGGGGTGCTGTGTCAAAGGCTTTTTGGCAATCCAGGAAAATGCAGTCGGCCCACCCTTCTCTTTCCTGCCTAATTTTCATTGCCTGGTCATAAAATTCTATTAAACCTGTGAGGCACGATTTACCATCTCTGAACCCATGTTGGTGGTGCGTTACAAAGTTATTTCCCTCCAGATGCTCTATGAGCCTTTTCCTCACGATCTTCTCCATCACCTTGCATGGTATACAAGTTAAGAAAACTGGCCTGTAATTCAGTGCCTCTTGCCTGCCACCCTTTTTGTATATTGGGACCACGTTAGCTGTCTTCCAACTTTCTGGTAAGTCTCCTGTTTCCAGTGACCTGTTATACACCATAGAGAGTGGCACACTTAGTGCTTCTGCACCTTCCTTTAGTATCCACGGTGAGATTCTGTCAGGCCCAACAGCCTTTGTCACATCCAGCTCCAGCAGACACCTTTTGACCTCATCACTGGTGAGGTCAAATTCCTCCAAGGTTGCTTGGTTTGCCGCCTCCTCATTTAGTGCAGGGGCTTCTCCTTGTTCTATTGTGAAGACCTCCTGGAATCTCTTGTTGAGTTCTTCACACACCTCCTTGTCATTCTCTGTGTATCTGTTCTCCCCTTTCTGCAGCTTCATCACTTGTTCCTTCATTGCTGTTTTTCTCCTGATGTGGCTGTGGAGCAGCTTTGGTTGGGTCTTGGCTTTACTCGCGATTTCATTTTCAAACTGTCTCTCTACTTCCCTCCTCACTCTGAGGTACTCATTTCTGGCCCTCTGGTATCTCTCCATGCTCTCTGGTGTTCTGTTATTTCTGTAGTTTCTCCATGTTCTTTTACTCAGTTGCTTCGCTACCTTACATTCCTGGTTGAACCATGGGTTTTTCTGTTGTTTTTCGTTTTTCTCCTAATGGACGGGGATAAACCTGTCTGCAGCTTCCTGGCACTTCTGGGTGACAAAATCCATCATGACCTGCACATTCTTGTCTCTAAGTTCTGTTTCCCATGGATAGTTTATCTCTACCTCCACCAAGTACTCAAAGGTCAGTACACTGCGGTCATTCATTCCTATGGGGGCTTCAACTTTGACTTCCCTTATTTCTGACTCATTCAGGGTGAATATCAAGTCGAGTCTAGCTGGTTCATCATTGCCTCTCACTCTTGCGGGTTCCTTGACATGCTGGCTCAGAAAGTTCCTTGTTGCCACTTCCAAGAGTTTAGCTCTCCACGTATCTGCACCACAATGTGCGTCCTCATTCTCCCAGTCTATCTTTCCATGGTTGAAATCGCCCATAATTAAGAGTCTGGAGCCCCTCCTGCAGGCAACTGAAGCTGCTCTCTCTATTACATTAATGGTTGCCATGTTGTTCCTATCAAACTCCTGTCTAGGTCTTCTGTCATTTAGGGGAGGGTTGTAAATGACTGCCACTATTATCTTAGGTCCACCCATTGTTATAGTTCCTGTTATGTAATCTCTGAATCCGTCACAGACCGGAATTTCCATCTCATCAAAACTCCAGTCCTTCCTTATCAGCAGGGCCACTCCTCCACCTCCTCTCCCTTCCCTCTCTTTATTACTATATAGTAGTCCTTTGGAAACACAGCATCTGTTATGATTCCTGACAATTTTGTTTCTGTTAGTCCTATTACATCTGGGCTTTCTTCTTGCACCCTTTCTGCCAGTTCACTTGCTTTATTGGTAATCCCATCAATGTTTGAGTACATTACCTTGAAGCTCACTTTCTTATATCCAATTTCACCCTCACTCCCCACAAGTGTAGGAGGTTGTTCTATGGTCATTGCTACTTGGGTAGGCTCATCCTCCTGTGAGGTAGTTTCCAGGGGTTCAGGGGGAGGTGGAGTGGGGGGTGGAGGGCTTAGGTCTTCCTCAGGCCTGCTTGGGGCAGGAAGAAGTCTTGGGGGTGAGGGAGCAGGGATTGCTTGGGGAGAGGGCACGCCCTCTTGCGGTGTAGTTGACAGGGGTTTGGAGGGAGGTGGAGTGTGGGATATAGGGCTTAGGTCTTGCTCAGGCCTGCATGGGACAGGAAGAAGACCAGGGGCTGGGAAAGCAGGGGCTACTTGGTGTAAGGGGAGGGGGAGGATTTGGGTTTCATGATGGGCATTATGCAGGGGCAAGGAAGGGTTTGTGCTGGGGGATAGGGAGGCCCCTATTGGGTGGTGGGCTGGGGTGTTACATTCCCCCCTGGGGTTCCTGGGTTGCTGGATTGGGGTTCCCCACTCCCCTTTGGGATTGCTGGGTTGGAGGCTGAGGTTCCCTGGCTCCCCTCCCTCTCCTTGCACCTTTTCCTTGCATCTGCTGCCCTGACTATCTCGTCTCTGGTCATGTCCCTCTGAACATATACCTCTTTGTAGTTCTTTGCGTACCTCAGTTTGCTCTTCTTTACTAGGATGTCCTCTTTGATGTCCTCGCTCTTGAATACTACCTTGATCAATCTCTTTTTGTCTCTGTTGTACTGGCCAATCCGGAAAAACTGTTCTATGTCTTGTTCAGTCCCTTCCATTCCTATCTCCTTTAATATCCCTGCCACTGCAGCTTTGTCTTTAGTCCTCGATTCCTCCCTTGTGGAGCCCTCTTGTTCCTTCACACCTACCACTACTACAGCTCTTTTCCTTTCCATTAGCTGGCTTGTGCATCTAGCTGCCTCCTGTGAGGTTACTGCTTTCATTACAACTTCCTTGACTGTGGACATTGCTCCTGGGCTCTTAAGCATTTCAGCAAAAGTTGGGCCAATTGTAGGGGTCCCTGCCATTGCTACATCTCCTGGTACCTGGGGGTTGGTCCCCTGGGCCAGAGTCTGATGAGGGCCTGTTTTTGGCTTTTTATCTCCTCTTGCGCTGCACGTAGATCTATCTGCAGCTTACATATAGTTTCCCTCAGGTCCTTCAATTCCCCACTGACTTCCTTCCATGCTTTAGCAATAATCAATGTGTGTGTGTGTGTGTGTGTGTGTGTGTGTGTGTGTGTGTGTGTACTCACCTAGTTGTGTTTGCGGGGGTTGAGCTCTGGCTCTTTGGTCCCGTCTCTCAACCGTCAATCAACAGGTGAACAGGTTCCTGAGCTTATTGGGCTCTATCATATCTATACTTGAAACTGTATATGGAGTCAGCCTCCACCACATCACTTCCTAATGCATTCCATTTGTCCACCACTCTGACACCAAAAAAAATATTTCTAATATCTCTGTGGCTCATTTGGGTGCTCAGTTTCCACCTATGTCCCCTTGTGCGTGTGCCCCTTGTGTTAAATAGCCAGTCTTTATCTACCCTATCAATTCCCTTCAGAATCTTGAATGTGGTGATCATGTCCCCCCTAACTCTTCTGTCTTCCAGCGAAGTGAGGTTTAATTCCCGTAGTCTCTCCTTGTAGCTCATACCTCTCAGCTCGGGTACTAGTCTGGTGGCAAACCTTTGAACCTTTTCCAGTTTGGTCTTATCCTTGACTAGATATGGACTCCATGCTGGGGCTGCATACTCCAGGATTGGCCTGACATATGTGGTATACAAAGTTCTGAATGATTCTTTACACAAGTTTCTGAATGCCGTTCTTATGTTGGCCAGCCTGGCATATGCCGCTGATGTTATCCTCTTGATATAGGCTGCAGGAGACAGGTCTGGCGTGATATCAATTCCCAAGTGTTTTTCTTTCTCTGACTCCTGAAGAATTTCCTCTCCCAGATGATACCTTTGTATCTGGCCTCCTGCTCCCTACACCTATCTTCATTACATTACATTTGGTTGGGTTAAACTCTAACAACCATTTGTTCGACCATTCCTTCAGTTTGTCTAGGTCTTCTTGAAGCATCAAACAGTCCTCTTCTGTCTTAATCCTTCTCATAATTTTGGCATCGTCCACAAACATTGAGAGAAATGAATCTATACCCTCCGGGAGATCATTTACATATATCAGAAAGAAGATAGGACCGAGTACAGAGCCCTGTGGGATTCCACTGGTGACTTCACGCCAATCGGAGGTCTCACCCCTCACCGTAACTCTCTGCTTCCAATTGCTTAGATACTCCCTTATCCACTGGAGCACCTTACCAGCTACACCTGCCTGTCTCTCCAGCTTATGTACCAGCCTCTTATGCGGTACTGTGTCAAAGGCTTTCCGACAATCCAAGAAAATGCAGTCCGCCCAGCCCTCTCTTTCTTGCTTAATCTTTGTCACCTGATCGTAGAATTCTATCAAGCCTGTAAGGCAAGATTTGCCCTCCCTGAACCCATGTTGGCGATTTGTCACGAAGTCCCTTCTCTCCAGATTTGTTACCAGGTTTTTTCTCACGATCTTTTCCATCACCTTGCATGGTATACAAGTCAAGGAAACTGGGCTGTAGTTCAGTGCCTCTTGCCTGTCGCCCTTTTTGTATATTGGGACCACATTCGCCGTCTTCCATATTTCTGGTAGGTCTCCCATCTCCAGTGACTTACCACTATGGAGAGTGGCAAGCAAAGTGCCTCTGCACACTCTTTCAGTATCCATGGTGAGATCCCATCTGAACCAACAGCCTTTCTAACATCCAGATCCAGCAGGTGTCTCTTGACCTCCTCTCTCGTAATTTCGAACTCTTCCAAGGCCGCCTGATTTACCTCCCTTTCTCCTAGCACAGTGACCTCACCTTGTTCTATTGTGAAGACCTCCTGGAACCTCTTGTTGAGTTCTTCACACACCTCTCTGTCATTCTCTTTATACCTGTCCTCGCCTGTTCTAAGTTTCAATACCTGTTCTTTCACTGTTGTTTTCCTTCTGATGTGACTGTGGAGTAGCTTTGGTTCGATCTTGGCTTTGTTTGCTATATCATTTTCAAAACTTTTCTCTGTTTCTCTTCTCACCCTGGCGTACTCATTCCTGGTTCTCTGGTATCTATCTCTGCTTTCTGGTCTTCTGTTATTCCGGAAGTTCCTCCACGCCCCTTTGTTCAGTTTCTTCGCTTCCATACATGCCCTATTATACCATGGATTCTTCTGTTGCTTGTCGGATTTTTCCCTTTGGGCCGGGTTGAACCTGTTTACTGCCTCCTGACACTTTTGGGTAACATAGTCCATCATACCCTCTACAGACTTATCTCTGAGGTCTGTGTCCCAAAGTATTTCACTTAGGAAACTTCTCATCTGTTCATAATTCTCCTTTCAGTATGCCAGCCTTTTGATTCCTAGTTCTTTTTTGGGGGAGATAATTCCTAGCTCTACCAGGTACTCAAAGTTTAATACACCGTGGTCACTCATTCCCAAGGGCGCTTCCATCTTAACTTCCCTTATATCCCACTCATTTAGGGGAAATATCAAATCACGCATTGCTGGTTTATCTTCTCCTTTCATTCTTGTTGGTTCCTTGATGTGCTGGCTTAGAAAGTTTCTTGTTGCCACGTCCAGCAGCTTAGCTCTCCATGTTTCTGGTCCTCCATGCGGGTCTCTGTTCTCCCAATCTATCTTCCCATGGTTGAAGTCTCTCATAATAAGTTGGCCAGATCCATTCCTGCTAGCAACAGAAGCTGCTCTTTCTATTATGTTAATGGTGGCCATGTTGTTTCTATCATATTCCAGTCTTGGTCTTCTGTCATTTGGTGGTGAATTATATATGACTACGACTATAATTTTTTTCCCTCCATTTGTTATGGTACATACTATGTAGTCACTGAAACCTTCACAACCCTGAATAACCATCTCCTCAAAATCCCAGCCTTTTCTTACCAGCAGAGCTACAGCACCTCCACCTCTTCCTTCCCTCTCTTTCCTCATAACATAATAGTCCTGTGGGAACTCTGCGTTTGTTAACGTTTTCGTTAGCTTTGTTTCTGTGAGGGCTATTATGTCTGGGTTTTCCTCTAGTACCCGTTCTCCAAGCTCATTTGCTTTATTTGTAATTCCATCTATGTTAGGTACATTGCTTTGAGGCTCACTTTCTTCTGTCCCTTCTCAAATCGCCTCCTTGGTGAGTGTTCTGCTGGTGGGGGAAGCTGTTCCATGGGTGTGAGGACCTGTGAGGTGGATAACAAGGTCTCAGAGGATACTGGGATGAGGGGCGGGGGATCCAGTGAAGGGGGAGGGACAGGGAGGGTATGGGGTGAAAGGGGTGGGAGGACAGGAAGGGAGGACTCGGTGGGAGGAGGGGAGGAGTAGAAGGGTGGGAATTGGATGTGGGGGAGGGAGATTTGGCTGAACATTTGAGTGGGGGCAGGGAGGGTTTGGGGTAGGGGGGTTTTCTATGCAGAGGAGGGTGGCGGGGTTGTCCTCCCCTCTGGTGTTACTGGGTAGCTGGTTGTGGGTTCCCCCCTCGACTCTGGGGATGTTGTGTTGGGAGCTGTGACTTCCTGGTTTTCCTTTCTTGCCCTGCGCCTCTTCCTTGCTTCTGTCACCACGGCTCTCTCCTCCCTTGTCATGTCTCTCTGGAGGAATACATTTTTTAATTTTCCCATGTTTTTCAGGGAGCTCTTCTTTGATAGAATCTTCTCCTTTGTGCTCTCGTTTGCAAACACTATCTTTATCACTTGGTCTCGGTCTTTGTTGTACCAACCTAGCCTGAAAACCTTCTCAATGCTATCCTCAGCCCCTTCCATGTCTAGTGCCTTTAGTACTTCTTTCACTGCTGCTTTGTCCTTGTCATTCCACTCTGTCCTATTAGAGCCTTCCTGCTCTTTAATACCCACAGCAACCACTGATCTGTTCCTTTCCAGCAGTTGGCTAGTGGAGCGTGCCGCCTCCTGTGAGGCGGCTGCTCTCATGGCCACCTCCCTCCCTGCAGTCATTACTTCAGAGTTATTTTTTTTTTTAGTATTTCTGCAAATGTTGCTTTTATTGTGGCATTCTCATCCAAAAAATTATTACCACCTTCTCCCTTGATGATTTTCTGAGTCTCAGCCTTGATACCATTCTCTTTAGGGCTCTAATCTCCTCCTTTGCTGCTGTCAGCTCTCTTTTCAGGTTGCTTATTTCGTTCTTCATTTTCTGCATCATTTCTTGCATCACACTCTTGATGTCCTCCAGAAACTGGGCGAACATTTCCTTCATTTCGTCACCTTGACTCTTCCCTGTTCCCCTGGTACCTCTGGCTGTCATGCTTGCACCTGTTCCTATAGCTGTGCTGTGATAGGATTTGTCAGGAGGGCAGAGTGGGATGGGGGAGAGAGAGAGAGAGAGAGAGAGAGAGAGAGAGAGAGAGAGAGAGAGAGAGAGAGAGAGAGAGAGAGTGATAAAGGGAGAGATAAATGGGTGGGTGGGGGCGATCCGACCCTTCCACTGAAGTGAGAAGAAAATAGAAGAGGAGGGGGGAGGAGATGGAGAGAGAGGAGGGAGGGAGAGAGAGGGAGGAGAGAGAGAGAGAGGAGAGGGAGAGAGATGGAGAGGGAGAGAGCGGGTGAGGGAGAGATCGGGGTGAGGGAGAGACAGGGTGAGGGAGAGAGGGGGGAGGGGTGTGTGTGTGTGTGTGTGTGTGAGTGGGGCAGAGAGAGAGAGAGAGAGAGAGAGAGAGAGAGAGAGAGAGAGAGAGAGGGAGGGAGGGTAGGGATAGCGAGGGAGAAGAGAGAGAGAGAGAGAGAGAGAGAGAGAGAGAGAGAGAGAGAGAGAGAGAGAGAGAGAGAGAGAGAGAGAGAGAGAGAGAGAGAGAGAGAGAGAGAGAGAGAGAGAGAGAGAGAGAGAGAGAGAGAGAGTGGGAGAGAGAGAGAGTGGGAGAGAGATAGAGAGTGAGAGAGAGAGTGGGAGAGAGATAGAGAGTGGGAGAGAGAGAGAGTGGGAGAGAGGGAGAGGGAGAGAGTGGGGAGGGGAAGAGTGTGTGTATGGGGGATGCGGGGGATAGGGGGTGGGGGGGGCGGAGATGGCGACCAGGTCAGGTCAGGTCAGATGGGAGGATAAGAGGGGGGGTGGGGTATAGTAAGGTCCTATTCCCTGTTCCCAGGTGTTAACACTTTTTTCCCTGACTGAACGTTTGTGTGTGTGTGTGCGTGTGTGTGTGTGTGTGTGTGTGTGAGTGTGTGTGTGTGTGTGTGTGTGTGTGTGTGTGTGTGTGTGTGTGTGTGTGTTTTAGCGTGTGCACGCTTGTGTGCGTGCATACGTACATGGGCGGGCGTGTGTGCGTGTGTCACGAGTTCCCTTAAGCGTTACCTCTACCTAAATGAGCCATTTTGAGATTCTTAAATATATATGATATCCTGAACAAGAATTTGATAATATTTTACCTCAATCTGTACACCTGATTAATTTACCTGAGAGGGGGTACATACCAGTCTTCCTTTCCGCTCACACAACTAGATGAGTAAGGACGATGTATGATGACGATGGTTATCCGTCGTTGTCTCCCACTAGGTGATTCACTAAGTGCTAGTAGATTGATGATGTCGGTTCTTCCCTGTCTACACAAAGCTCTGGAGCAAGTCACTGTATCGTTATGTGACAGTTCACTAATTTACTGTACCACTGATCACAGTCACCACACAACAAACATAATCAGGCAGTTCCACGGCGGGTCGTCCCACCTGGCCGTAAGGTCAGGTCGCTCCACGCGGTCCTCCACAATTATATGAACCGGTGATTGCCACTAGCTCCACTTTGGTTTCGCACTATCGCTAGTGATATGACTATGCTATGTAGCACCCTGCTAGCTACACACTGCGAGAGGCCAAATACTATGATCTAGCCTCTATACTCCTTCAATGTCCCGAGAAATTGACGAATTTCCGCGGACCTCACTAATCGTGTGTGTCTCCTACCGGCTCATGGCTACTACTGTGTGTGTATGTGCGTGTGTGTGCCACCAATATTTTATTCCCCAGTTTAATGTAAAAATTTTGTTTCAAACACTTTTCAGCGCACAATATATATTGAACTAACAAGCATTCTTCACCCTACGAACCAACATAGGAAGCAGACTTTGCCATTGGACCGTTTGGTGTTACTGAGAGCCGCAATGAGGTAGTGGACTTTACATCGCCAATCACCATACAGTACGCGAGGATCATGGGTGCTCGAGGGCGTCCGGAAGTGAACCCTTGGGCTTTCGTGTTGCCCTTGGAGCTCCCGGTGTGGGTGGCCATCCTGACAGCGCTTCTGGTGCTGCCCGTCGTCATGGTGGTCCTGGCCACATGCTGCTCACCCACGGCTGCTAAACACTACACCTGGGGGAAGAACACGTTTGACCTCTCTCGAATATTATTGCAGCAAGGTAAGCTATTATATGTGCGTGTTTTATAGCTACTTAAATAACTGAAACCCCTCTGTGCTTTTTGTGTCAAAATACTGTTAAAATTACATTTATGATACTAATATGAATTTTTTGTTGCGTTCCTAGAAAGAAAAACTGTTTATATTTAAGTCATGATAATTGTTATCAATAAACATGAATAAAATAATGTTTCAATCCTCCTCCTTTAACAGAAAACATGACAACTGAAAGCGAGGTAATAAGTGTTAACTATATATACAAAACATGTATCATTATCAATTCTACCCATAATTTAAGTCACAGTGATAATATTTATATTATTATTTGTATCAGTTTTATTAATTTGTCTTAATTTGTATTTCTAGTATGAACAAACTCTGTTCTTTTCCTAGTATGCTAAAAGATAATTTGAGTAAATGGCATGCAGAGCATATCAGAAAGTGTATGAGTAGGAGTGAACGTCCAGTAGTTCTGGTCATTCAATGGACCCTTCCCGGTCCACACAATGGACACAACCTGGTCCACACCGTGGACCCTACCCTGTTAACACAATGAATCCAACCCGGTCCACACAATGGACCCTTCCCGGTCCACACAATGGACCCTTCCCGGTCCACACAATGGACCCTTCCTGGTCCACACAATGGACCCTTCCCGGTCCACACAATGGACCCTTCCCGGTCCACACAATGGACCCTTCCCGGTCCACACAATGGACCCTTCCCGGTCCACACAATGGACCCTTCCCGGTCCACACAATGGACCCTTCCCGGTCCACACAATGGACCCTTCCCGGTCCACACAATAGACCCTTCCCGGTCCACACAATGGACCCTTCCCGGTCCACACAATGGACTCTTCCCTGTCCACACAATAGACCGAACCCGGTCCACACAATGGACCAATCCCGGTCCACACAATGGACCCATCCCTATCCACACAATGGACCAATCCCAGTCCACACAATGGACCAATTCCGGTCCACACAATGGACCCTACCCGGCCCACACAACGGACCCTACCCGGCCCACACAACGGACCCAACCCGATCCACACAATGAACCAAACCTGGTCCACACATTGGACCCATCCCGGTCCCCACAATGAACCCAACCCGGTCCACACATTGGACCCAACCCGGTCCACATAATGGACCCAACCCGGTCCACACAATGAACACTTCCCGGCCCACACAATGGACCCTTCCCGATCCGCTCAATGGACCAATCCCGGCCCACACAATGGACCCTTCCCGATCCGCACAATGGACCAATCCCGGTCCACACAATGGACCAATCCCGGTCCACACAATGGACCCTACCCTGCCCACACAATGGACCCTTCAGGTCCACACAATGGACCTTACCCGGTCCGCACAATGGACCTTACCCGGTCCGCACAATGGACCAAACCCGGTCCACACAATGGACTCATCCAAGTCCACACAATGGACCTTACCCGGTCCGCACAATGGACCAAACCCGGTCCACACAATGGACCAAACCCGGTTCACACAATGGACCAAACCGGATCCACACAACGGACCCAACCTGGTCCACACAATGGACCAAACCCGGTCCACATAATGGACCCAACCCGGTCCACAATGAACTCTTCCCGGTCCACACAATGGACCCTTCCCGGTGCACACAATGGACCCATCTCGGTCCTCACAATGGATCCATCCCGGTCCACACAATGAACCCAACGCGGTCCACATAATGGACCTTTCGCCGTCCACACAAGCAACCCTTCCTGGTCCACTCGTAGGCTTACAACGTGGCCTGCTTATCTGGCCTTAGTTTTCTGTAGGAAGGTGGGAGGTTTATCAAGGTCCTGGTTGATCACAGCTTGAGGTAGGCGAGCAATGGCCTTCAAGTTCAAGTTCAAGTATGTTTATTGAGTCAAGGAAAAAAAATGCATCTCAAAGAGATAGAGTTGCTTAGGCTAGTTCTTTCCCCCCACACCCGAGCAATGGCCTCATCGTTGATTGCAGCAATGCGGTTATGGACCTGATCATAATGTTCGTCCTATCTGTTCATGATCTGCTTCTTCTTTGTCAGTCCCATCGGCACTGGGGAGGGAAGCAGAACCAGAGGGCTGTGGTCCTTATACATAGCCTTCAGCGGGTCATAAAAACGTTTGGTGTCGTGATGCATCCTGCATCTCACGGAGTTTCCTTCGCACCTTTCTTCAGGCAAAGGCCTTTTTCTTCCTTTGTGATGTAGTATTATTCTAGCGTGCACGGAACACGTGATGTTTCTTTTGACAGCAATACCTGTCTCTCCTCATCGTTTTCGTCGACCTAGTTTTGGTTTCTGCGGATTGCTGGTCCGAGGTCCTCAAAAGCAGTAGAGTAGACTGCATCTCTGAAGGCTGCTCTGGTCATGTTGTCCTGGTCATTCTGTGGTGTATCTAGCATCCTGCCTTCTAAGTCGCTAGAGAATCCTTCAGCAACTTGCTGCTCTTCTACTAAGAGACACCGAGTCTCTCTACAGGTTTCTGACATTGCGGTCTTCCCGTGGGCACGATGAGAAGTTTGCACGTGGACACAATGGGCGATGGTCAGTCTAGCAGTCGGCACCTAACATGGCTTTAGTCACTCACGTCCTGCCTATCTTTCTCCTGGCGATGACATAATCAATCAGGTGCCAATGCCTAGAGCGTAGGTGCATCCATGACGTCTTGTTGTGGGTGGGAAGGTGAAACAGTGTGTTGGAGACGATGAGGTCGACGTAGCACACAACGCTAGGAGCAGAAAGTCATTGCCGATGTACTTACCAGTATCATGTCTTCCAATGATCCCTTCGCAGGTATGGTAGTCTTCTGTTCCTACTCTGGCGATGAAGTCACCGAGGATTATTAGCTTCTCTGATTTTGGGACTGCTGCTATGAGGAGGTAGAGTTCATCATATAATTTTTCTTGATGTCATCTGGGTAGGTCATGGTTGGGCAAATGTACTGATCAGCGTTGCACTTCTCTTGTTGGGCGTCATTAGGTGGTCGTTGGTGCTCTCTGGTAGCTTGGCAATTTTTTGGGCGATTTGATCTGATGGCAAATCCCTCAGCTATACTTTAACCTCTCCATAAAAAAGTGTACCCTCCACCATGTTCTGTAAGGTGACATTTGTCGGCCAAGCTGTTTCACTGAGTGCTATTATGCCCACATTGTAGCGCGCTAGTTCCTCTTCAACTAGTGTAGTTCGCCTTACAGGTATGTCTGCCTTGGTGTCATCCAGCAGAGTTCGAACATTCCAAGAACCGAGATTGATCACCCTCACTTTTGTCTTTGTATTTGTTCGACCACTGTGAGGCATCCCCGCGAGCCGCGGGTTGCTAGCCAGAGTGAGTTGAAGCTGGCAATGTTTAAAACACCTTAGCTGGCCCCTTCCTCAAGATAGGTGAGCAGAGTGTGCCCTTGTTACGACCCTGGGTTCCTAGTTGGAAACTAGAGGTCAAATTGAGTTCCATATAATCTTGTGAGAATGATAGCTAGTTAACATAATGTTTTTACTCGAGGCGTTTCATACCTTGATGCCGTCTTCCTTGCCAGACATAAGATGAACCTTGTTACGCACAGATTATTCAGACTCTGGGCTTGTTGACTATCAAATATAATAATGAACTAAGTATCAGCTATCCTTAGAATTGTTAAAGTAACTACTAACGAAGGCCGGTGAAGACTTATACTGTTTGTGGATGTACGATCACCTAGGTATCACTTCCCGGCGGCATTTGTAAGGGATCGCAGAGGCTGTTCAAGCTCTCTCTGGCTGGCTGTGTGGTGGTGGATCCAACTTTCCTGTGTGGTTCTGTTTCTCCTCCTCCTCTCTTCCTTTACCTTATTCCCTATTTTATAAGATAAGTCCATTTCAAAGTTTGTTCCGTGTTACTGGCTAGGTGTGTGTTTTATTTATAAGTATTGTGTAGTCTAAGCCAGTGTTTTTGGCATCACTAAGTGTACTCCATTGTGAATAGTGTACCACGTGGGGCATACCTACCCCCAGGCTGCTTCAAGCTTTGCAATTGCCTTTTCCAAGTAGACTTTACCCTAGTTTTTGCAAGTGTAAACCTTGTATCCTGTCTAAGTGGACCAAGGTGGATAACGTAAGGTAGAGTGGTAAAGTGTATTATTGAACTAATGTATATGGGGGGTTAGTAGAGGGTTTAATAAATAAGTACTAAGAAAAGAGTATCTCTTCTTCCTGTTGAGAGTGGAATAGAGGATCACCTTAGACTAGACAGTTTTACTAGCCTAGCAATTCTTATTTTCTGGGAATATTCTTTCTTTGCGGGGCCACCCCATTGCCACTATTTTAGGAACTCTTTTATCTTGTACTATTGGCCCACTCGGTTCAACTACATACTCTTCCATAACAGTCCTGAAGAGGGCAGCCCAGACACACAGAGGCGGCCCAGACACCCAGGGGGCTGCTCAGACACCCAGGGAGCGGCCCAGACACCAAGAGGGTGGCCCAGACACCCAGAGGGCGGCCCAGACACTCAGGGGGCGGCCTAGAAACCCAGGGGGTTGCCCAGACACCCAGGGGGCGGTTCGGACCCCCAGGGGGCGGCCCAGAAACCCAGGGGGATGCTCTTACACACAGAGGAGCTGCTCAGACACCCAGGGGCTGCCTAGACACCCAGGGGATGTCCAGACACCCAGGGGGCTGCCCACAAACCCAGGGGGCATCCCAGAAACCCAGGGGGCTGCTCAGACACCCAGGGGGCTGCTCAGACACCCAGGGGGCTGCTCAGACATCCGGGGGGGGGCTGCCCAGACACCCAGGGGCTGCCCAGACACCCAGAGGCTACTCAGACACCCAGGGGTTGCTCAGACACCCAGAGGCTGCCCAGACACCCAGGGGTTGCTCAGACACCCAGAGGCTACTCAGACACCCAGGGGTTGCTCAGACACCCAGGGGCTGCTCAGACACCCAGGTGCTTCTCAGACACCCAGGGGCTTCTCAGACACCCAGGGGCTTCTCAGACACCCAGGTGCTTCTCAGACACCCAGGGGCTTCTCAGACACCCAGGGGCTGCTCAGACACCCAGGGGCTGCCCAGACACCCAGAGGCTACTCAGACACCCAGGGGCTTCTCAGACACCCAGGGGCTGCTCAGACACCCAGGGGCTTCTCAGACACCCAGGGGCTTCTCAGACACCCAGGGGCTTCTCAGACACCCAGGGGCTGCTCAGACACCCAGGGGCTGCCCAGACACCCACGGGCTACCCAGACACCCAGGGGCTGTTCAGACGCCCAGGGGGCTGCTTAGACGCCCAGGCGGCTGCTCAGACACCCAGGGGCTGCTCAGACACCCAGGGGCTCCCCAGACACCCACGGGCTACCCAGACACCCAGGGGCTGTTCAGACACCCAGGGGGCTGCTCAGACGCCCTGGGGGCTGCTCAGACGCCCTGGGGGCTGCCCACATACCAAGGGGGGCTGCTCAGACACACAGGGGAGCTGCTCAGACGCCCAGGGGCTGCTGAGACGTCCAGGGGGCTGCTGAGACGCCCAGGGGGGCTGCTGAGACGTCCAGGGGGCTGTTCAGACGCCGAGGGGGCTACCGAACTCTGTTGCTGCTTTGGTCCAGTTGTGAGCGACCCTATGCCCTGAGCCGCCAGTGTGCAGGTCGGTGATTACAGCTTTCAGTGTATCTGCATCCCCGGCTTCGCCACTTGCCCATTGCCACTGGACTTGAGGATGGGCAGTATGGGTTGAAGTCATGACTAGTGTTTTATTTAGATTAAGTTGAGGGAGAGTTGCACAACTCATCAGCTTCACTCTCTCGTCCTGGTTTATCTGGGTCCAGCAGCAAGACCAGTTGAGACGGCAGAAGACAGGTTAGGTTGCAGTGGATGGACTGCACTGGTTTCGGTTTCTCACTGCGCTCCACAACGCTTTGCTGGTCCGCCTTCCTGCCCATTGAACAATTCTGCTGGTATCTTCCAGGCAATCTGCCTGGTTCAGTATTAACACATGGGTAGGTAGACGCGCTGTAGTTCACAAAGGTTCCCGATCCTTCAGCTACCCTCACCTGGTTTTGCCCGCCAGTCGAACCGGTTTGCCGGAGTGTGGTCGCTGTTGCCTGCAAACAGCTACTAGGAGCCACAGGTGAGAGGTGAGTGATGGTGGAGAACGCAGCAGGCGACTCCACCCGCAGGTTGACCTGTTCCCTGTCAGATGAACGCTGACACCCCTGACACCCAGCACCAGGGTATGTATCATAGTTCACGTCAGAAGTTAATCACTCCTAAAACAAAAACTGATTCTCACTAAATTCAATGAAAAGGTGTCCTAATAGGTAAATTTTTTTAATGGATTTGTCCAATCCGTTAAAGTGTAAACTATCCGCAGAATTAAAGCATACGTTTTAAGTTAAATTAAAGCATATTTGGCGTTTTCTTCTTATCAGCTACAATAAGTTCAGTGGGTTGCTTGGGTCCCTCCGTTTCTGTTTTGGTTATATTGTTGAATTGTTAATGGAGTGGCAACCCAAGAGCTACCTGGACACTTATTGACACTGGAGGAAAAGGATAAGGATAAAGTACACTTCTCGTGGTGTGAATGTTTTTCTGACGGATAATAACCCACCCACGGGTGACCCCACCTCGGGTGATCCACATGCTAAATATCACATCAAAGTTACAAAAGTATAATGTAAATGCATATATATCCATGGCCTTAGGGGGTAGAAATAGCCTAAGCTGTTCTATCCCTTTGAGATGTACTTCTTTTTTGTCTCAATATACATACTTGAACTTGAATTGAACACGGCCAGAAACAGTTAAATTAAGTATCTAAATAACGATTCACAATAATTTTGTTGATCATTCTCGTGCTCTCCCAAAAGATTACAGCTTCATCCATCACGGGGTGGAGGCGGCTGGTGCTGGTAGCATGGATGACGGTGGGTCTGGTGTTGAGCAGAAGCTACCAGGGAGACCTCATGTCCGGCCTGGCCGTCAGGTACATCCGGCAGCCCTTCCAGACCATACAAGACGTCCTCGACCATCCTTCCGTAACAATGTTGTGGCAGACAAACTCCACCAACGTTCAGTACTTTCGTGTAAGTATGGTCTTGGTGTGTCTGGTGTTGGTGTTGGTGTGTCAGGTGATGGTGTGTCTGGTGATGGTGTGTCTGGTGTTGGTGTGTCTGGTGTTGGTGTGTCTGGTGTTGATATGTCTGGTGTTGGTGTGTCTGGTGTTGGTGTGTCTGGTGATGGTGTTGGTGTGTCTGGTGTTGGTGTTGGTGTGTCTGGTGATGGTTGTTGGTGTGTCTGGTGTTGGTGTGTCTGGTGTTGGTGTGTCTGGTGTTGGTGTGTCTGGTGTTGGAGTGTCTGGTGTTGGTGTGTGTGTAGTGATGGTGTGTCTAATGATGGTGTGTCTGGTGTTGGTGTGTCTAGTGATGGTGTGTCTAATGTTGGTGTTGATGTGTCTGGTTATAGTGTTGGTGTGTCTGGTGTTGGTGTGTCTGTTTATGGTGTTTGTGTGTCTGGTGATGATGTTGGTGTGTCTGGTTATGGTGATGGTGTGTCTGGTGTTGGTGTGTATGGTGTTGGTGTGTCTGATGTTGGTGTGTCTGGTGTTGGTGTGTCTGGTGATGGTGTGTCTGGTGTTGGTGTGTCTGGTGTTGCTGTACCTGGTGTTGGTGTGTCTGGTGTTGGTGTGTCTGGTGATGGTGTTAATATGGCTGGTGTTGGTGTGTCTGGTGTTCGTGTGTCAGGTGATGGTGTGTCTGGTGTTGGTGTTAATATGGCTGGTGTTGGTGTGTCTGGTGTTGGTGTGTCAGGTGATGGTGTGTCTGGTGTTGGTGTGTCTGGTGTTGGTGTGTCTGGTGATGGTGTGTCTGGTGTTGGTGTGTCTGGTGATGGTGTTAATATGGCTGGTGTTGGTGTGTCTGGTGATGGTGTGTCTGGTGTTGGTGTGTCTGGTGATGGTGTTAATATGGCTGGTGTTGGTGTGTCTGGTGATGGTGTGTCTGGTGTTGGTGTGTCTGGTGATGGTGTTAATATGGCTGGTGTTGGTGTGTCAGGTGATGGTGTGTCTGGTGTTGGTGTGTCTGGTGTTGGTGTGTCTGGTGATGGTGTTAATATGGCTGGTGTTGGTGTGTCTGGTGATGGTGTTAATATGGCTGGTGTTGGTGTGTCTGGTGATGGTGTGTCTGGTGATGGTGTGTCTGGTGTTGGTGTGTCTGGTGTTGGTGTGTCTGGTGTTGGTGCGTCTGGTGATGGTGTGTCTGATGTTGGTGTGTCTGGTATTGATGTGTCTGGTGTTGATGTGTCTGGTAATGGTGTTAATATGGCTGGTGTTGGTGTGTCTGGTGTTGGTGTTGGTGTACTGGTGTTGGTGTTGGTGTGTCTGTTGTTGGTGTGTCTGGTGATGGTGTTGGTGTGTCTGGTGTTGGTGTTGGTGTGTCTGGTGTTGGTGTGTCTGGTGTTGGTGTATCTGTTGTTGGTGTGTCTGGTGATGGTGTTGGTGTGTCTGGTGTTGGTGTTGGTGTGTCTGGTGTTGGTGTTGGTGTGTCTGGTGTTGGTGTGTCTGGTGATGGTGTTGGTGTGTCTGGTGTTGGTGTTGGTGTGTTTGGTGTTGGTGTGTCTGGTGTTGGTGTTGGTGTGTCTGGTGTTGGTGTTGGTGTTGGTGTGTCTGGTGTTGGTGTTGGTGTTGGTGTGTCTGGTGTTGGTATGTCTTGTGGGAAAAACCTGCTGGGATTGATATAAGAGGAGACTACCAGGGACTTGTACTGAACTAAGTTAAAAATTTACTGTCTGCAAATTAATTCAATTAAAATCTCTAGCTAGGGTTGTAAACCCTAGCTCCTCTTTTCCTAATGACAGATTGTGGGCTGTAAGGGACAGGTGGGGTGAATGAATTAGTTGATAGAAGTTCCAGTCCACCTGTAGACACGGATCTCACATCAGCTTGTATTTTATACAAGGATAAGATTTAATAAATTCAGTTATATGACTGAAAACTGGCTCTGTTTAAATCAGGGATTTAAACATACATAGTCTAGCCTAGCACCATAACTATTAACAGCCAATATATTCTTATACTATAAACAACAAATAAATTGTAAAAGTATAATAAATGACTTTAAATGTACTGTTACCAAGTACAAAATTATATTCAATTAAATGAACTTATATGATAACTTAAAAAATAACTAAGCAAGCAATTGTTGACTTAATTTATATATTCAAGTATATATGTAATGTATTTATATTCAATTTATTAGAATAAGGTACAGTCAGCTTGACTGAATCTCTTCCAACACCACGGACACTTATGAGGTTTTATTTACTTATTACAGTTGAATCTTTTCTCACATAATGGACACTCATGAAGTCTAGTGCTTGGATAAGATTCACAGCTACATTATTTTAATAAACTTACCGAGATATGAGGTGTTGCCTCACTTTTTAACCGACAGACAGATTTATAGAATATTAACCCTTAAACTGCGCAACGCGCCTGCAGGCTCACATCTGGTTTGCGCAACGCGCCTCCGGGTATTTGTATTTTTCACGTTCCATTCAAAACTCCCGCGGCTACATGGGGTTCACATCAGCTTCCTCAGGGCTCTTGTAAACAGACGCCATCTTTAAAAAAAATCGTGGTCCACATTCCCGGGTGTGGGAGCCTCAGTAGTGTGTGAGCAACCAAGGCTGGCGCTCGCAGCATGAGCGCACAGCACTGCTGTTCAGCATGTGACCACAGCATCGCCTAATAATGTCAAAATATATATATAAATTGTATTATTTAGTGTTATATTAGAGCCTGAGTGTGATAATGACTGGGTACAATGTTCAAATATCAGTGATTCAATGCTGTTCACGATGTTCACAGCGCTAGCCACAGCACCAGAGCATTATTTCGTTCATCTAGGAATCTTCAAATGATTTCTTAGGTTCTTTTTCAAAATAAACGTGTGGTCAATTATTCATTTACAGGAATTAGTGACCAGGATTGTGATAATAGCAGGAATGTGGTTATAATTAGCGTTGTGCGTAGTATTGTGGAAGGAGGAATTTTGATGAGGGAGGGAGGGCGAGAATTGAGGTAGCCTCAATTGTGTGTGTGTGGCTGCCACTCTTGTTTTGCTCACCATACTAGCTTAGTGGTTCACTATGGGCAACACATATGTACATGGGTATATATAGTGTGTGTATATAGTGTAAGAACAGCAACAGGAGAATGTTGAGAGGAGCTATTTTGGTGAGGGAGGTGACGTAATCGTAGCGTCGTCTGCTGTGTGATTTTTCATGCAGTGTATGGTGGCCACTGTACTGTTTGGACACAATACCGGCTTACTTGCATAGTTCTGGTAAATAAAACATGTAGATAGGTATATAGAACATGTGTAATAAGAACTATAGCAATATGGTGGGAGGAGCAATGTTGGCGAGTAAGATGTTGGAGTGAGGGAGACTGGCTGGGTGTGGCTGCTCTCACTCAAGGTGTTCTGAATGTGTTCATGGCCCATACGAGGCAGCTGCTATTGGCACATACGAGGCAGCTGCTATTGGCCCATACGAGGCAGCTGCTATTGGCCCATACGAGGCAGCTGCTATTGGCCCATACGCGGCAGCTGCTATTGGCCCATACGCGGCAGCTGCTATTGGCCCATACGCGGCAGCTGCTATTGGCCCATACGCGGCAGCTGCTATTGGCCCATACGAGGCAGCTGCTATTGGCCCATACGAGGCAGCTGCTATTGGCCCATGCGGGGCAGCTGCTATTGGCCCATGCGGGGCAGCTGCTATTGGCCCATGCGGGGCAGCTGCTATTGGCCCATGCGGGGCAGCTGCTATTGGCCCATGCGGGGCAGCTGCTATTGGCCCATGCGGGGCAGCTGCTATTGGCCCATGCGGGGCAGCTGCTATTGGCCTATACGAGGCAGCTGATATTGGCCCATACGAGGCAGCTGCTATTGGCCCATGCGAAGCAGCTGCTATTGGCCCATACGAGGCAGCTGATATTGGCCCATACGAGGCAGCTGCTATTGGCCCATACGAAGCAGCTGCTATGCGGTGTTCTGAATGTGTTGATGGTGAATGTATATAGTGTGTGACAGTGTATAGTGTGTAAATAGATTGTATATATACACAAATTAGCATGATACATAGTAAATATGTGCTGCATATGTGTACACAAGTTTCATGCACGTAACACAGTGTCTACAGACAGTACGGATGTTGTACTGCGATATTATAGTGTACGTGTTCATTATACATTGGATTGGCACATAAAAACAATGAAAATGTATTTGGAAAGGTGCGCATTCCCCGTGCGCACGGGCGCACGGGGAATGATGACGTCACGCCCCAACTTCCGGACCCCATAGCAGCCAAAGTAAGTACAATTTCGACTTTTTTTTTGCATACCCATACTGAGGGAAGGGTTTTTGACACTTCAAAAAGAAAAAAGAATTTTTTCCAGAGAATTTATTTCCTGCGCACTGCGGGGGTGTCACATTTGGAGGCAACGCAGTTAAGGGGTTAATGTCACACAAGCATACAACTGGCCAATCATATACCAAAATAACCTTCAATATACTTCTCTGCCTGCCTGACAGTGTGCCAGACTGATTAACTTTCTCTTGTTGAGTTTAGGCACGATATTTTATATCACAGCTTTGCTGTATGATGATCTGGTAGCGTTGCTACATGTTTGTCCCTGCAGTTGCAGAAGAATGATAAGTTGATGGTGAAGGTGGAGCCAAGTCACTGTGTGCTCTTCTCTACACTTATAGATATAAATGTTCTAGGGATTTTCCTTGTAAATATTGTCCAGGTACTCCCCCAGTTCTAAAGAGTATTCACTGGTGATAAAGATAACTAGATAAGGTGTCCTAAGCCAAATAATGTTCGCTAAGGATCCGTCACTGTTTTGTCAACAAACGGGTAGTGCCGCGGGGTGTGGTGGGCACTCCTCTCCCAGCCATCATCCCCCCATGCTCCCTGAGCACGGTAGCCTTCTATGAATATTGATTGATTATTTTTACAGTCTAGACTTATGATTGAGATAAGATGTGATTATAATATAATTAGATATAGGACATAAAGTTTATAAGTAGTACTTGATAGTACCACCGATTCTTATTAAGGATTCGATTTTATCCCTACCGGATATTGAATCAATGTTCCAATAGTTTATTAATTAACAAATCCTTCTAGAAGCTTCTGGATCCTTGAGAGATCATGCACAAAGTCACATAGGCATCTATAGGGCCCTGTAGCATACGAGATCATAGTGACATTGTCATCTAGGATCAAGCTATATAATGAATCTATAATGATTCTAATATGATTTTGATACGATTTAGATATGATTTTGATATGATATAGATATGATACAGATATAATATATAAATTATACATTTCTTAGATGATTATTAGATATAGTGGGTAAAAATTTCCCACATCTTCCAGAAGGAGAGAACTGGCACAGAGTCCAATACTAAGGACAATAGTAACCATATGTATTTATTTACTCTCCATTGGATTGATAATACAAGTGCAAATTTTGCTTGCACTTTTGTGCTGCTGTCCGTTGTGGACGATTGTGTCTGTTAGGAGTCTGTGGGCCATGTGGAGTTAGAGTGTCTTGAGGTCTCTCAGGATCTAACTGCAGCTGGCTCACTGATTCCATGTGGATGAGTTTGTCCAATGTCTTCAGGGAAGTTGTTCCTTTAGACAGGATTTTGACTATTCTCAAAATCCCCTGGCTATCTGGATGGACTGAGACAACTTTACCTAATGGCCAGTCAGCCCTAGGGCCATCACTGTCTACCAAGACAATATCACCAGGTTGGAGATTAGATATATTATGTGGGACATTGGCCCCATAGTGATGTTCTCGTAGAGATGTAAAATATTCTTTTGTCCAAACATCATTCCATTTTTGGATTATGCTGGACAGATGCTTATACCCCTGAACCAACTCGCTCTGACCCATATATGATAGATCTCTGATCTCATCATCCACTAGAGATGGTACTGGAGTCAGAAGTCTTCCATACATTAGGTGTGCAGGACTTAATGGCTCATGTTGAGTAGGATCCTCAGACAAGTAAGTCAACGGCCGGTTATTCACCCTTGATTCTATTTCCGTGATTACTGTCTGGAGTTCCTGAAGATTGATTTTCTGACGGTGTAGAGATTTTCTCGAGGATCTTTTGACAGTTCCTATTAACCGTTCATAAAATCCTCCGCGCCATGGGGCTCTCGGAGGGATAAATTTCCATCTGCAATGACGCTGTTCCAGTGTGGAAGTAACTGCAGGATGGGAACAGATTTCCCGTAGACATGCTTCTCCAGCTACCAAGTTTGCTCTGTTATCTGAAATCATCAGCTTAGGGCATGATCGGCGTGCTGCGAATCTGCGGAAAGCTTGAATAAATGATTGAGCAGTCATATCGGGTGTTACCTCTAAATGTACTGCCCTGGTGGTAGCACAGGTGAACAGACAGATGTATGCCTTGATAGGTTGCTTATCTGCAGTCCCTGTTAGATATATTGCTCCTGTATAATCTACTCCAGTCGTTTTGAAAGGGTGTAGATGGACCACTCGTTCCTTTGGTAGGGGTGGTGGCCCTGGATAAGAGCAAGTTCTTGCATTGTACCTTCGGCATATCATGCAATTCTTCAAGATTGATTTGACTGACTGTCTTCCCTGAGGAATCCAGTACTGCTGTCTGATTTGTGTGAGTGTGTCTAACACTCCTCCATGTTTAATGATTTGTTGATGTGTATGTAACACAATCAACCTTGTGATTCAATGATTTTTTGGTAAAAGCCATGGATGCACAGTATCTAGATTGATATCTGCGTGTTTAAGTCTCCCTCCACAACGAAGAATGTTGTGATTTTCTTGGTCTATCCACAGACCGAGATTGTGTATTAACTTATGCGGAAGATTTTCATAGTTATTCCCATAAGTTTCTCTCTGGGCTTGTCTTACCCAATAGATAAGTGCATCTGGAAAAGTGTATTTTATACCTTTTTTCCTGAGATAATGAAACACGTTCTGTGTTACATTGATTAATTTGATGAGCGAGGAGTAACGAGTACAATCCAAGACTGATATTTGAGCTTGCTGCCTGGTGGTAGTTATGGTTTGTGTCGTAATGACGTGTGGCTCTTGTTCAGGCCAACTACCATTCACTAACCATCGAGGCCCATGAAACCAAATATCTGCCTTTGCAAACTGTTTAAATGTCATACCTCTTGATAAGAGACCAGCTGGATTATTCTTTGTAAGGAACATGCAACAATTGAAAACCTGCGGAAATTTCTTTAATTTCCGAGACGCGATTTTTTACATATGGAGTCGGACAATTGTCGTTTCGTACCCATTGTAAGACAGCTTCATTGTCAGACCATATAATGACATCTTTGATGTTCATGGTAGACAAGACTTGTTTGATATGCACTGCTAAGCGTGTGCCAGTTAGCAGTGCTGTTAGTTCCATCTGAGGCCAAGTCCTCTTTTTTAATGGAGCGACTCTGGCCTTACAGGTGATAAGATATGATTGATTAGAAGTCACTAAGTAAGCACAAGCTCCAAAAGCTTTGGTGACGAGTCTGCGAATACATGTAGTGATACTTCTTCATTTTCCTCGACTATGTGTCTCGGAAAGATTATCTTTTCAACTAAAGTTTGTTCTTGAGCCACTTCCATCCAAGCTTTTTGTAACTGGATTGGTAGTGGATCATCCCAACCAACTTCAGTCTTCCAAGCTTCTTGCACCAATAATCGCCACTTGATAGTTAAAGGATTTAGTAGACCAAGTGGGTCGAATACTTTGCTAACTTGTGAAAGCAAATCCCTTTTTTTAGCAATGCAATAATTTACTGGTACAGCTCTGATCGAGATTGTGTCCGAGATTAAATCCCACTCCATACCTAACACCTTTTGTGATTCGGGTATGTGATATTCAGGGTAATCTCTTGCTATTTGATTATTCAATGTTGCATTATTAGAGGCTCAAGATTGTAGTGGCATGTTGGCACCTTGATATAATTGTAACAGTTCAGTAGTACTGTTAACTGTCCCTTGAAAATTATCTACATATAGATTTTGACTGATTTCAGCCTTACAGGGACTTGATGATTTCTTTAGATGAGTATCTAGAGTTGCTTGCAATAGAAATGGACTGCTTGTCGTGCCAAAAAGAACTGATGAGAATCTATAGGTCACTATAGGACTATTGATATCTTCTGGGTTCTCTACCCATAGAAACTTAGTGAAGTCTCTATCTTCTTCCTGCAAGCAGACTCTTAGAAAGGCCTTACTTATATCTGCTGAATACGCATATTTGTTAAGTCTAAACTTCAATAGTATGTCATACAATTTCTGAGTTAGACTTGGACCTGTTTGCAAACAATCATTTAGACTGGTTCCTTGGGGTCCAGATTTAGAGCTACAATTAAAAACTATCCGTAAAGGAGTCGTTTTTGATTCTCTCATTACAGCCATGTGTGGTAAAAAATGGCCTGTTTGCTTATTGTCGTGTTTCACAACTTCGATTAATTTATTCTTTAATTGTTGAGCAATGATCTCATGATAGAGTTTTAAATGCTCAGGCCTTTTTCTTAGCTTTGCTAATTGAGATTTAAATTGACTGTAAGCCATGTGATAGTTGGTAGGTAAGGTTTTATGGCTGATTTTCCATGGTAGCCTTACCCAGTACTGTCCATCATGGTACTGTACAGTTTCTAAGTACATTGTATGCACAGGTATCATCAGGACTTGGTTGTTCAGGAATTATTCCTATGGCATCAAGTTCCCACAATTGATGTACAGATTCTAATCCATCATCAATCATGTGGAGGATTTTAAGTGGTGACTGTTCTTTGCCTAGTCCTAGTGCCTAGTCCCTAGGTGCCTAGTGCCTAGTCCTAGTGCCTAGTGCCTAGTGCCTAGTCCTAGTGCCTAGTCCTAGTCCTAGTCCTAGTCCCTAGTCACTATTACACTTTCTGTATGATGTGATTTTTCAGGAGTTGAAGGTTCAAGATCTAGTATAGGTCCTGTCATCAATATGCCTCCTGCTGATTTGAGTATATTCATACCCATTGATTCCTCTGATCCCAGAATGAATCGATGATAGTAGTCAGCTCCAATCAGGATTCCGATATCCCCTATGTAGTCAGAATCAAGCTGAGGATCTGCTAATTGGATTCCTTTTTCTTTTAGGAATTTAATTGTGGCTGCCAGACCAGTCACTTACATTTTTAGTAGGAATTTTATCAACTACTATGGCTTCTACTGTCCTTTGGGATGTACCTAGACAGACATTGAGTTTTACTACTGGAAAGGTTCTACGACCTGAATTGGTAAAAAACCCTGATATGGATGTAGATACTTGCTTTGAAGATTTAAGTTGTAAATCTTCTGCCATCTTTTTACTGATAAAGGTTTTCTGTGACCCTTGATCAAAAAAGCCTCTTGTTTGAATACGAATTCCTTGATTGCATAGTTCTAGATGTGCAGTAGGCAATAAGGCTGTTGTAACAATTTCTGTATCTAAGTCGTTGACATTACTCATTACTGTACAGAATTGTACGGCTGTTGTGGTATTATCATCTTTTGGCTTTGCCTGAGATGCAGGTTGATCATTGGATGTCTGTGATCTGGATTGAGTGTTGATATCACCACAGAGTGCTGTGTGATGTACACTTTTATGACAATATTGGCAGTTCTGTAATTGAGTGTTACACTCACTTGTATCGTGCTTCCGTAGACAACGGATGCACCTGTTCAGAGTTTTCAGTCAATCAATTTGACTGGCACGGCCTTCATAAACTGTGCATTGATAAATGTTATGTGCTTCTTGACAGAATAAACATTTTGGGGCACTTGCAGCTCCCTTTCTCTTATCTGTCTTGGGAGCTTGATTTCCTACAGTTCTGTTAACTGTGGGGGATATAGCATATGAGCCAACATTACTCCGTTTCCACTTTGCAGAAGAGGAGTTTTGTTGCCTTGATTTTTGACTGCCAGTTAGGACATTTTTATTTTTGTTTGTGGATTCACTTTTAGTGATTTTTTCTTGTGATCTAAGTTTTCCTCGGCTTTGTAATCTTTGTACGTAATCTCGAAGTCCATCAAAGATTTTGCTTTGTGATAAGATGTTGGTGTTATAATGAGTGCATAGGCTGTCTATGACCTCATTAGGAAGTTTCCTTTGAATGATTAACCTTGTAAGCCACTCTGCATTTCCTACAAGTACTTTTGTACTGAGGGCTTTGATGATTGATTCTATGACAATCAAAATGATTGTAGTGACTCATAACTTTAATTTGGAGAGGGTAAATCCAATAATTTGTGTGAGAGACGGGCAATAGCAGTCTCCTTATCATTGTAGTTATCTTGTAACAACTGTAAGGCATGGTCGTAATCATCATCTGTTAATGACAAATTAGCAATGACCTGCCTTGCCTGTCCCCATAACTGGCTTTGCAAATTTTGAAACTTCGTCGCTTTTTTGAGAGAAGTCTTGGAGTTTATTATAGAATCAAAGGCTCAATGTACCATTTCCCCACAAAGATACGAGCAGCAGAACAATGGAGAGGCGAAGGAAAAAGTAAAGGAACAAAGGGAACATCAGCACGAATCAAGAGAGCAGAAGAATTAGAAGCCCCAGCAACGGCTGCGGAGGGGGGAGAGAAAGGAATAGCCACGAATACGACCAGGACGAGCACCAAGCATCGGCTCCTGGAGACAGACACAAAGGGGCGAAAACCGCGAAATCAGAAGTTGGAGTTCGAGGAAATTGGCATAATAACCTCGAACGTTCCATTGAAGAATGGACAACGACGAGGAGAGAAAGGACAAAAACCGAGAACAAGGAAGAAACAAAGGCGAAAGAGCAACAGACCACGTTAAAGAATATCAGGGTCGGGATCAGGGTCAGCAAAGTCAGGGTTAGGGGGCATGGGTAAACTGAGAAAAGACGGAGGGAAGGAAACGGGAGAACAGATCAGAGGTGGGCGGGCGGGGTCCAGAGGAGGACGAGGAGGAAGAGGAGGAGACAACGGAGAGGAGGACTCAAGGACAGCAGCAGGAAGAGGGGGGGTAGAAAGAGGGGAGCGAACCTCACCAAGGTCAGCAACCAAGAGGGAAGCGGGGGCGCAACCACCGAAATGGGAGGGAAAGGAGCGAGAGAGGCAGAAGTAGGGGCCGAGGAAGAAAGCGAAACCTTCTTACCCGCCGGGGAGGAAGAAGGAGAGGAGCCAGGCTTACGCTTCTGACTTAAAGAGACAGGTGTCCCAGCAACCACGTACTGGGCAACGGATTCTAGCGTCTCAGCAGGAGAAGCCGAACGAGAGCACACATGACGGCCGTTTGGACATCAGCGATGGACATCAGCCCGCACCGACAGGCGGCGGGGAGAGTCAAGAGACGGAGGGGAAGGATAGGAAGGAGGAACGGAGGGAGACGAGGAAGAAGACACAGGAGACACGACAGACCGGGTAGAAAGAAGGGCAACCTCAGACAGAGGACCAGGAGGGGGATCCTTCGGGAGAGAACCCAAAGGAACAGAGGAGGGGGCAGTGGGCGTATCAGGGTCCAAAGCCCGGAAACGGTTGTGAGTCTGAGGAAGGCGGGAAGGACGAGGAGAGGAAGAGCGCAACACGCGAGCATAAGAGATATTAGCATAAGGCGGGAGCCGGCGAACCTGGCGTCTCGCCTCAGGAAAAGATAAACGCTCCCGGTGCTTCAAGTTGAGGACGGCTGCCTCAAGCTTGTAATGGACACACGCACGGGAGAAGGTAGGATGGGCCTCACCGCAGTTGAGGCAACGAGCCTGGGGAGAAGTGCACTCCGACTTAGAGTGACCTTCGCCACCACACAAAGGACAGAGAGAGACAGTCCCAGAGCAGCGGAGGGCACCATGCCCAAACCTCCAGCACTTGTTACGGAGACGGGGAGAAGGAATGTACTCCTGGACAGAGCACCTTGCACCAGCAAGAATGACAGAGGGTGGAAGGGTCCTACCATCAAAGGTAATCTTCACAACCCGGAGGGGTTGACGGCGACTACCACGAGGGGGACGAGTAAACGTGTCCACCTGGAGAATAGAGTGGCCCTCGGCAGCAAGGATATGTCGAATATCATCGTGGCAGTCGCGCAGGTCCCGAACACCGGTCTCAACATGGGGCGGGAGCAGAATAGTGCCGACACTGGCATTCAACTGAGCGTTCTTCGAGACCCGAACAGGGGTCTCGCCAAGGCAGGATAAGGCAGCCAAGCGGGAAGCAGCAATGACACGTGTACCGAGACGAGTGGGGTTGAAAGTAATGGAGGTATTCACGGAATCAACGAGATGTCGATGGAGGGAGAAATCATCAGGAGGCGCAGAATCAAGAGGGAGGAGATCAAAATATTTGTCCCACGAAGCGGGACCAAACAAGGCTTGATAGGTGGCAGAACTAGAAGGAATCGAGCGAGGGCGGCCGTGACGAGGACGGCGGTGAGAACCCCCAGAGAGAGAGGGGTTAAAAGGCGCAGTAGTTACAACTAGAGAAGGAGCCGCACCAGGGGACGAGGTAGTCACCATTGGGGGCTTGGGGCTCGACCCAACCACAGAGGAGGGAAGGGAGCTGGGGGAAGCAGTCAGAGAGGCCAAAGGAGGAGCAAGGTCGGGGCCCAATGCAGCGGAGGCTACAGAGCCCGGTCTTCCAACACGGACTGACTCGGTGGCTTGGTCGCCCACCCCACGAGCCTGAGAAGGTAAAGCAGAAACAGCCGAAAAAGGGGTCATCATCATTACGAAAAAGAAAATTAATTCACGAATGTGCCCCCACACCCACCATGGAGCCACAATTAGAGGCAGGACACCCAACAAGAAGCTATCGCCGATCTTGCCGGGGCCTCCTAGGGGTGCGTCGTGAGTATACGCCCAAAAACGCCACCTTAAGAAACCGACAGTCCGTCGAGATTGGGTTCAGTGACGAAAGGGGGATTGACAATAAAAGGTTCCCCTCGCTCTCGACGTCGGGTACTACAGTTCTACGGGTGCAAGAGTATGCCTTCTTAAGCACCCGGGCATCAAAATAGAAGAAGTCTAAGGGAAGAACCAAAACAAGCAAAAGGTCGGCAGGAAACGGCAAGCAGATAGGAGAAGATGGGGGAGAAAAACGAAACAGAAGGAAAAGGAAAAGGTGCCCAGAAGAATTGGAGAGGACGGCAGCAGGAGCACAAGGCTAGAGAAGGACAGAGGACTGTCCCAAGGAGCATCACACTCCGGCAGCCGCCCACTAAGCCCCCACACGGCAACAATGAGCTGAGCGGGGAGGGGGTCTACTTAGGTAATGATTCCAAAGATCGTCCTTCATTTCCTCCCTGGAATCTGGATGTAGCAGGTGTTCAATTATCAAAAGTACTGTAATAATTTGGTTTGTGACGCGAATGCACGAATGCACCAAGTTGGTAAATCCTGTAATATTTTTTTAAAAATAGTAAATGGCACTATTTTTGCAAAGTTATTACAAGATCTGTTACCCCTAATAATTGTTTGATAAAATACAGTAGAATGCCTACTGGTTTTACCTGTAATAGGGTTTGATACAGTTGATTATGGTCAGATTGTAATGAAATGCTCTTACAGTGATAAAAGCACTTTTTTTAAGGAATATTATGTAATGAGCAACTCTGAAAATCAGTTGATTAGAGATAATGCTAGATAATACACTTAAATATGTATGTAATGTTACCACAAGTGAGGTAGGTACTGTGACACTGATATGTGGTACTGTGGTTTCTTAACACAGAACAGTATTAGTATGCTATGAATGCTTACTAGTTAATGGATATGGTGGCTTAAGCCACTGCAAACAATTTGTTTACTTAGATATATAGCTATGATAAATACTGGCGGTTAGCTAGGTTAGGCTAGAATATGTAAAAATTATTCCAATGCAAAATCAAGAAGTTTCTTACATATTTGGCATTGAAATATTCGGTAAACGAAGGACCAAAAATAACTAGGTTCGAAGGACCAAAAATATCTAGGTTCGAAGGACCAAAAATATCTAGGTTCGAAGGACCAAAAATGTGGGAAAAACCTGCTGGGATTGATATAAGAGGAGACTACCAGGGACTTGTACTGAACTAAATTAAAAATTTATTGTCTGCAAATTAATTCAATTAAAATCTCTAGCTTGGGTTGTAAACCCTAGCTCCTCTTTTCCTAATGTCAGATTGTGAGCTGTAAGGGACAGGTGGGGTGAATGAATTAGTTGATAGAAGTTCCAGTCCACCTGTAGACAGGGATCTCACATCAGCTTGTAATTTATACAAGGATAAGATTTATTAAATTCAGTTATATGACTGAACACTGGCTCTGTTTAAATCAGGGATTTAAATATACATAGTCTAGCCTAGCACCATATCTATTTACAGCCAATATATTCTTATACTATAAATAACAAATTAAATTGTAAAAGTATAATAAATGACTTTAAATGTACTGGTACCAAGTACAAAATTATATTCAATTAAATGAACTTATATGATAACTTAAAAAATAACTAAGCAATCAATTGTTGACTTAATTTATATATTCAAGTATGTATGTAATGTATTTATATTCAATTTATTAGAATAAGGTACAGTCAGCTTGACTGAATCTCTTCCAACACCACGGACACTAATGAGGTTTTATTTACATATTGCAGTTGAATCTTTTCTCACATAATGGACACTCATGAAGTCTAGTGCTTGGATAAGATTCACAGCTACACTATTTTAATAAACTTACTGAGATATGAGGCGTTGCCTCGCTTTTTAACCGACAGACAGATTTATAGAATATTAAAGTCACACAAGCATACAATTGGCCAATCATATACCAAAATAACCTTCAATATACTTCTCTGCCTGTCTGACAGTGTGCCAGACTGATTAACTTTCTCTTCTTGAGTTTAGGCACGATATTTTATATCACAGCTTTGCTGTATGATGATCTGGTAGCGTTGCTACGTGTTTGTCCCTGCAGTTGCAGAAGAATGATAAGTTGATGGTGTAAATGGAGCCAAGTCACTGTGTGCTCCGCTCTACACTTATAGATATAAATGTTCTAGGGATTTTCCTTGTAAATATTGTCCAGGTACTCCCCCAGTTCTAGAGAGTATTCACTGGTGATAAAAATAACTAGATAAGGTGTCCCAAGCCAAATGATGTTCGCTAAGGATCCGTCACTGTTTTGTCAACAAACGGGTAGTGCCGCGGGGTGTGGTGGGCACTCCTCTCCCAGCAATCATCCCCCCATGCTCCCTGAGCACGGTAGCCTTCTATGAATATTGATTGATTATTTTTACAGTCTAGACTTATGATTGAGATAAGATGTGATTATAATATAATTAGATATAGGATATAAAGATTATAAGTAGTACTTGATAGTACCACCGATTCTAATTAAGGATTCGATTTTATCCCTACCGGATATTGAATCAATATTCCAATAGTTTATTAATTAACAAATCCTTCTAGAAGCTTCTGGATCCTTGAGAGATCATGCACAAAGTCACGTAGGCATCTATTGGGCCCTGTAGCGTACGTGATCATAGTGACATTGTCATCTAGAATCAAGCTATATAATGAATCTATAATGATTCTAATATGATTTTGATACGATTTAGATATGATTTTGATATGAAACAGATATAATATAGAAATTAAACATTTCTTAGATGATTATTAGATATAGTGGGTAAAAATTTACCACATGTCTGGTGTTTATGTTGGTGTGTCTGGTGTTGGTGTGTCTGGTGATAGTGTTGGTGTGTCTGGTGATGGTGTTGGTGTGCCTGGTGTTGGTGTGTCTGGTGTTGGTGTGTCTGGTATTGGTGTGTCTGGTGTTGGTGTTGGTGTGTTTGGTGTTGGTGTTGGTGTGTCTGATGATGGTAGTAGTGTGTCGGTTGTGTGTGTGTCTGGTGTTGGTGTGTCTGGTGATGGTGTTGGTGTGTCAGGTATTGGTGTTGGTGTGTCTGATAATGGTGTTGGTGTGTCTGGTGATGGTGTTGGTGTGTCAGGTGTTGGTGTTGGTGTGTCTGATAATGGTGTTGGTGTGTCTGGTATTGGTGTGTCAGGTGTTGGTGTTGGTGTGTCTGATAATGGTGTTGGTGTGTCTGGTATTGGTGTGTCTGGTGTTGGTGTTGGTGTGTCTGATGATGGTGGTGGTGTGTCTGGTGTTGGTGTGTCTGGTGATGGTGTTGGTGTGTCTGGTGTTGGTGTTGGTGTGTCTAGTGATGGTGTTGGTGTGTCTGGTGTTAATGTTGGTGTGTCTGGTGTTGGTGTGTCTAGTGATGGTGTTGGTGTGTCTGGTGATGATGTTGGTGTGTCTGGTGATGGTGTTGGTGTCTGGTGTTGGTGTGACAGGTGTTGGTGTGTCTGGTGATGGTGTTGGTGTGTCTGGTGATGGTGTGTCTGGTGTTGGTGTGTCTAGTGTTGGTGTTGGTGTGTCTGGTGATGGTGTTGGTATGTCTGGTGATGGTGTTGGTGTGTCTGGTGTTGGTGTTGGTGTGTCTGGTGATGGTGTTGGTGTCTGGTGTTGGTGTTGGTGTGTATGGTGATGGTGTTTGTGTGTCTGGTGTTGGTGTGTCAGGTGTTGGTGTGTCTGGTGATGGTGTTGGTGAGTCTAATGTTGGTGTGTCTGGTGTTGGTGTTGGTGTGTCTGGTGTTCATGTGTCTGGTGTTGGTGTGTCTGGTGTTGGTGTTGGTGTGTCTGGTGATGGTGTTGGTGTGTCTGGTATTGGTGTGTCTGGTGTTGGTGTGTCTGGTGATGGTGTGTCTGGTGTTGGTGTGTCTGGTGATGGTGTGTCTGGTGTTGGTGTCTCTGGTGATGGTGTTGGTGTGTCTAGTGTGTGTCTAGTGTTGGTGTGTCTGGTGATGGTGTTGGTGTTGGTGTGTCTGGTGATGATGTTGGTGTGTCTGGTGATGGTGTTGGTGTGTCTGGTGTTGGCGTGTCTGGTGATGATGTTGGTGTGTCTGGTGATGGTGTGTCTGGTGTTGGTGTCTCTGGTGATTGTGTTGGTGTGTCTGATGATGGTGTTGGTGTGTCTGGTGATGGTGTGTCTGGTGTTGGTGTGTCTGGTGATGGTGTGTCTGGTGATGGTGTGTCTGGTGATGGTGTTGGTGTATCTTATGATGGTGTTGGTGTGTCTGGTGATGGTGTGTCTGGTGTTGGTGTGTCTGGTGATGGTGTTGGTGTCTGGTGTTGGTGTGTCTGGTGTTGGTGATGGTGTGCCTGGTGATGGTGTTGGTGTGTCTAGTGTTGGTGTGTCAAGTGATGGTGTTGGTGTGTCTGGTGTTGGTGTGTCTGGTGTTGGTGTGTCTGGTGATGGTGTTGGTGTGTCTGGTGATGTTGTGTCTGGTGATGGTGTGTCTGGTGATGGTGTGTCTGGTGATGGTGTTGGTGTGTCTGGTGATGGTGTTGGTGTGTCTGGTGATGGTGATGGTGTGTCTGGTGATGGTGATGGTGTGTCTGGTGATGGTGTTGGTGTGTCTGGTGATGGTGTGTCTGGTGATGGTGTGTCTGGTGATGGTGTGGCTGGTGATGGTGTGTCTGGTGATGGTGATGGTGTGTCTGGTGATGGTGTTGGTGTGTCTGGTGATGGTGTGTCTGGTGATGGTGATGGTGTGTCTGGTGTTGGTGTGTCTGGTGTTGGTGTGTCTGATGTTGGTGTTGGTGTGTCTGGCTGGTGATGGTGTTGGTGTGTCTGGTGTTGGTGTGTCTGGTGTTGGTGTTGGTGTGTCTGGTGATGGTGTTGGTGTGTCTGGTGATGGTGTTGGTGTGTCTGGCTGGTGATGGTGTTGGTGTGTCTGGTGTTGGTGTGTCTGGTGATGGTGTTGGTGTGTCTGATGATGGTGTGTCTGGTGATGGTGTTGGTGTGTCTGATGATGGTGTTGGTGTGTCTGGCTGGTGATGGTGTTGGTGTGTCTGGCTGGTGATGGTGTTGGTGTGTCTGGTGATGGTGTTGGTGTGTCTGGTGATGGTGTGTCTGGTGTTGGTGTGTCTGGTGATGGTGTGTCTGGTGTTGGTGTGTCTGGTGATGGTGTTGGTGTGTCTGGTGATGGTGTGTCTGGTGATGGTGTGTCTGGTGATGGTGTGTCTGGTGATGGTGTTGGTGTGTCTGGTGATGGTGTTGGTGTGTCTGGTGATGGTGTGTCTGGTGATGGTGTGTCTGGTGATGGTGTTGGTGTGTCTGGTGATGGTGTTGGTGTGTCTGGTGATGGTGTGTCTGGTGATGGTGTGTCTGGTGATGGTGTTGGTGTGTCTGGTGATAATGGACCGTCCTAAAATAGTTTCCTAAATAGTCTAACACCTGTATATTTGCACAGACATGATCACCACATTCAAAATTCTCAGGGAAATTGACAGGGTAGACAAGGCTGGATTATATAACACGGGTGGTATACGCACAAGAGGACACAGATGCAAGCTGAGTACCCAAATGAGCTACAGAGACATTAGTAAGAACGTTTTTAGTGTCATCTTGAGGTTATCTTGAGATGATTTCGGGGCTTTAGTGTCCCCGCGGCCCGGTCCTCGACCAGGCCTCCACCCTAAGGAAACAGCCCGTGATAGCTGACTAACAACCAGGTACCTATTTTACTGCTAGGTAACAGGGGCATAGGGTAAAATAAACTCTGCCCATGTTTTCTCTCCGGCGCCCGGGATCCAACCCGGGACCACAGGATCACAAGTCCAGTGTGCTGTCCGCTCGGCCGACCGGCTCCCTACCGATGTCAGAGTAGTTAGTAAATGGAATGCACTAGGAAGTGATGTGATGTAGGCTTACTCCACTCACACAGTTTCATATGTAAATATGATGGATCTTGAGAAACTCACGAATCTGTACACCAATAGATTGACGGTTGAAAGGCGGAACCAAAGAGCCAAAGCTAAACCCACCGCATGCACAACTAGGCGAGTTCAGACACATTTCTTTAACATTCAATTATAGCGTAGTTAATAGAAACACAAACACATCGTAAGTCACCCCTTTGGGTACTATTCTGAGGTTCCAAGTATACCTCTCACGATGGCGCCTATGAGGTGTGTCAGGGTTCACCCCCCTTCCAACCTGTGGTTGAGATCGTCCCACGGGTACGCCCTTCAGTACCAGGCGCCACTGCTCGCCCTTGGGCTCCCCCAGTCAACTAAGGGCTGGCCTTATACACCCCTAGCGAGTGGGGAGGTTCAAGCTTCTTATAACTCACTTAAACCCGCCTGTCCTGACACTGGAATGCTTTCTTCTTCTTTATCTGGTCTACTCAGGTCGCCAGCTGGGTGTTTATGCTCGTGTCCCAGCAACACTTCAGTGGTCTTAATGGTTATCTTAATCAATGATGCAATATCAAGTGAAGTACAAGGTGTCACTAATGGTCTCATAAATATATATATAGCCCTAGAGAATGGAGGCTCACTTAAACTCCTCAGTTAGTTTTAAAGTTTACTGAAGAAAAACATATATACACATATAAATGGCATAAGGAAATGTCTATGTTTGGAATCATCCGCTGGCGGCAACACGGTCAGCTGACTGGGTCCACTCCTCTAGCGCGGGCACACACCTCACGCCTCTGGCAGCACAATCAGCTGACAGCTCCAGCTGTCAGAACGTCTTGACTTTCCCACGCCTCCAGCAATGCGATCAGCTGTGCATTTCAGAGTACGTTTCTGGCTCCTTGCACACCAACTACCCTTCCAGGATCACTAACATCCCCGCCTTGATGCTCACACACACCAACTCATGCCTAAATAAGTTTTTGGCTCCTAGCCTAACGTCCTGTCACTTAGACAATAAAATGATGAATGGAAATATTCACAACATATAAAATACTCTAACTCGCCTAGCTCAAAAAGGGGTAAGGGAGGGACAATTATCTACCTTATTTCACTCCAACCACGAACCTGACTCGTCCTCTGTTGAGGGATGTTGAGGTTCCTGGTTCTGGCGTCTACTCTGCCAACGACTATTGCCCACCACACACACACAGGTTCCTCCGTCGCCTTCGTGGTAACGCGTCTTCGCCGTGCTGACTCCCAATAGTTACTGCCTTCCTTCTCCTCTTCTCTGTGGTACTGGAGACAGGTACCTCCGTCGTCGCCCTCCACTCTCACTGGCACTGCTAACACCTCGCAGTCCAGCACAGCTTCCCCTCGCCTGAACTGCCAGTAGATTTGGGCCCGGCCCTATCTTCTCGCTTGATGTGTAAGACGTGGTCCTCTAGTGGGCGTCCCAGACGTCACCAGCCCAACGTTCCCTCGGCTGCAGACACTTTATAGGGCTCTTGGCTCTTCAATCCAGTCCGTCCTTGCCTCTGGGCACTCCACGGAAGTTGGATAGCTTCTTAGACTGTCTGCAGAATCGAAGCGGAGCTTAAATCTACTGGTAAGGGCTCTCTAGGTCCGGAGCTCGCTCCCTTCTATGACTGCTCGTGACGTACTCTTCCCGCCCAGGCGCCAGCTGCCCCGCGCCCTCCGCCTCATGACGTCACACCGCCCGAGGGCTCTCATCATTGGTCACTTCCGGCACGTGACCTCACCTAGCCAATCAGGTGCCGGGAAGCGTCAGGACGTCTTGGCGGGAAACAGGATGGCTCGTCACCGTCCTGTGCTTTAAATGGCATAAGCCCCTTGCATTATCAAACTTAGCTGACCATTTTACAGCCAGCTTAATCACGCTCCACGCTTCCCACACATGAAAATGTTCCCTGAACATTAGAGAATACTTAGGCTACGGAGATATGACTCTTCTAAGCTGGGAAGGAAGAAATATAGGGGTGGGCACCGTCACAGGTGTAACTCGAGTAGATGAAAATTCGTTACTCTCATACCTTTGTGGGAAAGGTATAAAAGATGAAGAACAAAAGTGTAAGCAAGTGTCCGGGACATATAAATTAAGCACACTCAAAAATCAACTGGAATGAAAAAATGCCGTATCAGAAAATTAACATCAGTTCAAAGATATGAAGTATTGATTGACAAACCACCTTGATATAAATATCCAGATTATAATGATTATGTAGGTAAGATGATAATGTTGTAACTACTTGGATTTATGTTAATAGTTACATGACAGTTGTACATGGTAGGAGGGTATTCCCACCTAGAGAAGCAGCCGGGAGTAATTGGGTGGGAGTGAGCGAGGGGCGAGGCGACCTCTCTCATCAACACGTAATAAACACCTGATATACCAATAAAACATATTAGCAATTAGTATGTTACAAGCTAGTGCTCTTAGATGAAACAAGAATGATGAGCTGAATCAGTATAGAGAGTGATAGTAGAAAACTCAAGAAAAACCTTGAGCAAATATGATAGCTTCATTGGAATGATGGCTACTTGACGATAATCCAGAGAAGTTAGTACAAGATGATGATGAGATAAAAAGATAGTGAGTAACAAATATAAGAAAAGACATGGTTTCTTCATTACGCATTTCTGGACAGCCAGGAAATCTTTAAACAAAGTTCCATACAAGAGTCCCACAAACTTGAGAGGCAGGCAGGAAGAACACTGACATTGGTAAGAGAGTACCTTATAGACAGGAGCCAGAGAGTTAAAGTGAGGAGCAAAATGTAGGACTGACGTAGAGTGAGATGCACAGTAAATCATTTGTGTTAATACCCTAACTTCAGAAGTTAACTCCTATATGTCAGTGTTTCCGGACAATGCAAAATTAATGAGAAGAGTCGAGACGGATGAAGATTGTAGGACACTCCGTGTTAACAAGCTACAGAATTGGTTCGATAAAGGTAGCAAAGAGTGAACATAACACTAAGCCAACATCTGGAGGAACACTGAAACAGGAGAACATCAGCCTCATACTGTAGTAAAATTCAAAACATCATTCAGGAACCTAAATAAGAAGTCATTTAGATAACTGCACATTCCCTATGCAAGACCAATTGTGATTATTCTACCCTATTGGTGAGTTCCATCTAAAGATTACACAAAATATAACTATGAATAATACTTAAGCTTGATGACCAAATCGAACATCATAAAATGGAGAAACGATGATGTTTCGGTCCGTCTTGGACCATTATCGAGTCGTGTGACAGAAGAGATTCATTGATTGATGATTGATGAAGATTAAGCAACCCAATAGGTGGCACGGGCATGAGTAGCCCGTAAATAAAAGAGAGGAAGGTACTGGCAAATAAATAAAGAGCGTGAGGTAAGGAGCAGGTAAAAGAAAATGGAAAGAGTAAGATGAAAGGTAAGAATTGGATTAATGGTAAGAATGGGATGAATGTACGAATGGGACGAAGTAAGAAAAAGTGGATGGTTATAGGAAAAGAAAAAACAAGAAAAGGAGTAAGAATAAGAGAGAAAAGCAAAGCTTAAGTCAGGTCACGTTGTTAAGAAGGTTGGAGCAATTGAATATGTGCTGTGAAAGGGAAGCGTCAATAGCAACAAAGCCAGGACTAAGGTTCATGTTGGGTCGGTTGTGTATCAGAGCCGAGTCAACAAGATGGCGTCGGTGAAGAGTAGAGGCAGGACAAATTATTTTAGAAGAAGACCAATCAATCGGATGATTATAATCCTTAACATGACAGAAGAGAAAATTGTTGCTGTCTGCAGACTTAACACTTCTTTGTGTTCCTTAAGACTGTCATTTAATGTAAGGCCAGGTCCCCCTAGAGATTGGAGGGGACAAGACCAACAGGAAACAGAGAAGACACCAGCAGCATTAGAAGCAGTAGGAGCAGTGTGAACCAGATTACTACGAACAGTGTTAGTTTGTCGAAAGGCGAGCTTTATGTCAAGAGGACAAAGGGTATTAGTGAGATTTTTGAGTTCAGATATGAAGGGAAGACATAGCACAGTTGTTCAAGTTGGAAACAGGTTTGTGATGAAAGAAATTTCGTTTAGCTTATGAATAGGCGCAGTTAATAAAATGTAAGGGGTTACCAGGGCGAGAGAAAGACGTAAATAAAAGACATATCAGAATAAAGAAACTGAGCGCCACTGATACGTAGAACCCCGGTTAACACAGGTAATACTGCGCTCTATCTTCCCTTCATATCTGAACTCAAATATCTCACTAATACCCTTCAGACCCTTTATATCAAACTCACCTTCCGACAAACTCTCTTCATAGAAATCTGGTTCCCACTGCTCCTCCTAATGCCAGTGCTGCTGTGTCTAGTCTATTTCCTGTTCGTCTTGTCCTCTCCAGTACAAAATAGGTTAATTTCTCTCAATGTTTGCTGATGATACAAAAATTACGAGAAAAATTCAGGCAGAGAGAGAGATGCTAGTAGACTATGAAAAGATTTGGACAAATTGAGAGAATGATCCAACAAATGACTATTAGAGTTTAACTCAAGTTAATGTAAAGAAACTAGGTATAGGGAGCAGGAAGCCGTACACAAGATCATAATTTAAGATGAATCCTTCACAAATCGGGTAGAAAGAAACATCTGTGAATTGGCATCACACTAACCCACTTCAGAACCTGTCTTCTGAAGCCCACTTCTAAAAGATATCGTCGGCTGCATATGCTAGGTTGGCCAACATTTCTAAAGACGTGCCCTTGGAAATCTGAGTAAGTAAGTATTTTGAACCTTGTATCACATATGTCAGACTATTCCTAAAGAATGTGGCCCCTAAGATTTGCCACCTGAATAGTCCCAGAAATGGGAAGTATGAGCCCCGTAGCTGGAAGAAAGAAAGTTAAGGAAGACATGATTACCACATACAATATTCTCCTGGGAATTTGTAGCGGTAGATAAGGACAGATCATTTAGCAATAGCGGTATTCGCCCAAGCAGTCACAGGTAGAAATAGAGTACCCAAATGAGCTGCAGAGTCATTAGAAATAATTCTTTTAGTGTCAGAGTAGTGAGCAAATGGAATGAACTAAGAAGGTAAGGAGTGTAGGTAGTCAACATGCAGAGTGTCAAATGGGAATGTGATAGAGCCCATTGGACTCAGGCTCCTGTACACCAGTTGACTGAGAGTTGAAAAGTTGCTGAAGTGCCGAAGGTCAACCCTCACAAGAACAATCAAGTGTGCCTCTAATTGTACTAATCACACACGTTAACATAATATGAGATTGTCATCACATGAAAAAAATTGGAAACTAATTATAAGATGAAATTCCTACCTAGAAATCTGTATGACATATAAATTCGTCTAACATTCACATCAGTAACCCATCAAACACATCACTCTTGTACATGGTGTAACATGTTCTTTGTTGATATGTAATTTCCTTTAAGTCTGTGAAGTCCGGCATGTACCACGAGGTGGCGGAGGCGGAGGCCAAGGGTCGCATTAAGTACAAGCTGTTGTCGGAGTTCCGTCAGGCCATCAACACGCTAGTGAGGCGGGGCGACCACGTCCTCATGGACCTGGAGATCGTCATAACTATGTTCATCGGACTGGACTTCTCTCACACAGGTGATCTGACGATGAGGTATCGTACTGAAGTGATCACAAGAAATGATAAAGCACATGCACCCACACACATGAATATTTAATTACTTTAAGTCTTCAAGGATTCGAGTTTGGGACTCACAAGTGCGAGTCTAGTACTCAAAAGTATTAGACCCTGAATGTGCTCAATAAGGATCTCAGAATTACCTAACTGGTACCCAATAGAGACTTTAAAACCCTTACTAGAGCACCAATAGGATATATCTGGAGTTCGAATCCCCCCATTGATACAACTTAATGAAGCATTATTTCCAACCTGTCCTCATGGAGAAAATGCACTTAAGGGGATTAGGAACATCTACATAATGGTGCCATAATCTATCATCAATGGTTATGTTCTTAGATTTCTTTAGGATAATGTTTGATTAGGTTTCATTACATTTGGTTACTTTAATACAGTGTATTATTGACGATAATGTGAAATATGGAAATCAAAAACTTTTTGAATATACCATTGAGTTCCATATACAAAAAAGCAAATTATGCAAAGAAAATGTTTTCAGCATATATTTTTTTATTTTTAAAACCAACGATTTATTACATAAGAAAGTTATAACTTTAGAATAATCTCTGTTCAGGACAGAGATATCCTTTCAGCAACCCGTTCTCGCACTTTCTTTATTCAATATTGACATATTAAATAAGTGCATATGTGACATACTAATTTATTGTGAATATTTTAGTTTACCTTGAAAAGCTTCATAGAAAACACCGACCTTACCTAACCTTCTTAGTATGTTAAGATAAGCATCTTATTGCTTCCTAATTACAATTATTACTTAACCAATTATAGGTATAGGTTAAGTAATAATTGTAATTACGAAGCAATAAGATGCTTATCTTAACATGCTAAGAAGGTTAGGCAAGGTCGGTGTTTTCTATGAAGCTTTTCAAGGTAAACTAAAATATTCACAACAAATTAATATGTCACATATGCACGTATTTAATAAATCAATATTGACTGTAAGAAAGTACGAGAACTGGTTGCTTTCAGACAATCATAAATATCTAGAAAACTATCAAGGTGATTTGAGGATTGTGGTTTCTGACAGTATTTGCTGTGAGGACTGGCTTGTTCTTTCCTATGCTATTGCTGCGGCTTACCTCATCAATAAAGGCTAAATACTCAACAGTAGGCAATTCTCATGGTAAAGTGATTCAAATACCAGCGACCAGCTGCCCTGCTTAAGCACCTGGATATTTATGTTTACATGTGTGACGATCTGAAAGCATATTATTGTTACGATATAGTCTACTTATAAATTAGCAAGTGAACTTTCGCCCTAGGCAGAGAATATTCTGAATTTATAACTTTATTTTGTTATATTTCGTTGGTTTATAAAATTAAAAGTCTTTGCTTAATTCGTTTTATTTGTAAAATAAAGAATTTGTAAGATTCCAGATTCCAAGATGGAAATTTGAATTCTTCATAAAATGAAGAATTTGTCTTCCTGTAAATGAAATTCTAGGGGATAATCATATGGTTTTCAAATGTCATATTTCACAAGTTTGAGAATAACGCACCATATTAACATATTAAAACATAATAAAACCTAACTTAATCTAACCAGACCTAACCTAACTAAGGATTGGGAATAGATAATACCATTAATTGCATAGTGGTTTCAGTGGCAGCTCATGGGAAAATAGGATGGAAGTACTGTGTCACAGCAAGGTGATAGCTCCTACACTATCATACAGTATGAAACGCCTATTTTTATATCATTTTAATTAAAATTGTCCGAATTCAGCAGTTATAAATATATTAAAAATAACACACAAAGATCTTTTGTTACTTCATATCTGTTAGTTGCCTATTATTCTAGTGTGAGGTAGATGCTGTAAGTGTCGGGGAGGGGGGGGGGGAAGATTAAAGCTCAGCGGGTCTTATGGATGAGCCGCTACTAGAGGTTATGAAGTTATTACCTCCAGGGTAGCTCCTCCCAGGGGATAGGTTGCTATAATCTACTTGCCAGCCATGATCATGAATTAAAGACACTTTTCACATGATTCACAACATATGGAAATTGAACATTTCTCAAACAATACTTCACTGACAACTTGTTCAAATTAAAACTGTTATAATTATTCCCTCCGTGTACTACAAATATAAATAGTTCCCAACAGAACCTAAACACCTAACCTACACCTAAATATGCCCATTATGTTAATATATAATTATATTAATTTAAATTTTAGAACATTTGCATTATTTAATGAACATTATGATAAAATTTCTGAACCCGTCTTAGTGTACGAAATGGCCAGTGCATGGAATGAACTTAGGATGGGTTTGTATTTCCATGTACTACAAATACAAATAATTGTCAACTTGAACACTTACCCTACCCCTACCCTCATTTAGGCATAACTATACACCAAATTGTAATATATAATAATGTTAATTTTTATATAAAACAAACTAATTTTCAAAACACCGTTAAAATTATTCACAGCATCTTTGTGGTCAGCTGCTGTATAGACGAGAAATGTCTGAGAATGGGTTGTATTGCTGTCAGCAATGTATATGACAAGGATGAAGTGGTGAAAAGCTTCTAGATACTGTCGTGATCCCGGACTTCCTGAGGGGGTTGGGGGCTAATGGAGCTTAGACCTCCAAAGCTCTCTGCCTACTGTGCCTGACCGTTCCTTTCCTTTGCATACAGGTAAATAACATTCCCCCAACCACTCTCTGCCAGAACGGACAAATGACCTCGGAAGCCACACACTCGCCACCGCCGGTCGACCAACCAAAAGACTGTAGAGTGCTTATATTCTGACCAGGAGATCACCCTGTACGTTTCCAGATCCTGGAGAGGGGGTTTAGCATCACACGTTTAGGGAGGTGTGGCTCCAACACTGGCCTCGTTGTCCTGTGTACACACCCAACTCGAGTCGTTGTGACTCCCCACTCTCTCCTTGGTTGATCTCCTCAACCCCCTTTTCTGAACTATTATTATTCCATACCACCCCTGTCCACAGCTGTCGTTCTCTCTCTCTCTCTCTCTCTCTCTCTCTCTCTCTCTCTCTCTCTCTCTCTCTCTCTCTCTCTCTCTCTCTCTCTCTGTCTCTCTCTCTCTCTCTCTCTCTCTCTCTCTCTCTCTCTCTCTCTCTCTCTCTCTCTCTCTCTCTCTCTCTCTCTCTCTCTCTCTCTCTCTCTCTCTCTCTCTCTCTCTCTCTCTCTCTCTCTCTCTCTCTCTCTCTCTCTCTCTCTCTCTCTCTCTCTCTCTCTCTCTCTCTCTCTCTCTCTCTCTCTCTCTCTTTTCTACTTTCTGGAAAGCCTCACTAGAACAAGGGCAAACACCTCTTAATTATAAACATTTAATACAACAAAGTACATATACAACACACTTACATACAATACAGAGGAATATAAACCTCTTCACTTTGACACTATAACCTGGCTGCAGTCCAATACCGTCATGGCTCTATCCGCCGTCTATATCAAGTGGTAGCCCAACTCCTGGCTCGCTACTTATATAATCAACCTCACCAAGTGGATTAAATCTCATAATACAATATGGCACAATCAGCCCTAGAATGTATATAAATACATATACAGGTAACTCAGCCTATGGCTGTAACACTATGAACATCAATATATATATTCCTTGATACAAAAATGACCACTCACCCACCTTCCACTGCGTCTTGCACGCCAATGGCACTCAAGCACTCTACCAACTCTCTATAAGTAATCAATAAGAACCTTCTCTCTGCATCCAGAGGTTCACTACCCTGAATATCTTCAGGTTCTCCCAGAATTGTCTACCAGGGTCTTCTACAGCTCTTCCGGTTGCTACACCATGAAGTTTTCCGTGAACAGCAATTATGCTTCACCACTGGTACCACAGAAGCACGTTAAACTTCACTTCACTGCTCCTCCTCGTATAGCTTGAGGTCCAACTCCTCACTATGGGGCTGCCACAGGGTTCAGTACCCCTTCCACAGCCTTAGAATTCCATCCACTACTCCTCCTCTGACCTCGAAGTTCTCTCAGCCTCCTGCATCATATCTCTTACCTGTGTTGCTACTCTGAGGCTCCCTCGCAGGCTCTCGAACGCTTACCTGTACTTGGGACTTGATACTTGTGTGGTATGACTTACCAGGTCCATATCCACTCTTAACTTCCTCACGGCTCTTCCATGAGTTGTCTTCCTCCTATTGAGCCTCCCATCATGTTGGCGCTATGATTGACTTCCCCCCAAGAGCTAAACGCCTCCTCCAACATGTCTGCTCTGTCAGCTGCTGACCGCAAGTCCTTGTTGCCTGCTTCCCTTATCCTCAGCCTCGTTTCCGGGTGGAGTAGAGACATGAACATCACTACCATCAGCTGCTTCACGTCCTCAAAAGTCTCCACTTCCTCAGACTTCAGCCACTTGAGGAACCCACGATCCAGCTCCCTGTCTGTCTCTGCAAAGGTCCTCCCTAGTGTTTGAGTGCACTCGCGAAATCTCTTACAGTATGACTCAAGTGTCAGTTGGAAGGAATGCAACACCGCACTCTTTAGTGCATCATAGTTCAGACATTCGTTTATTTCTGACATGTTGTAGGCCTCCATGGCCTCCAGTCAACCTACTCTGCACCAGTTCGCCCATCTTTTTAAGGTCGTAAACCTCTCAAAGTGGTCGAAGAAACTTTCTGCCTCCTGGGGTATGAATGTAGGTAGATCACATTCCCTAACATGGTGGTCGTTCCGGCAAACAGACTGCTGCATAAAACCGCTTTCTATATGTATCAGTTCAACTGTACATTTCGCTTGTAGCTCTAATCTCTTTGTCCCTCTCTTGTTGAAGCTGCAGCTGGGCAGCATGTTCTCGTCCTTCCCTCTGTAATCGCTCTTCACACTCCTCCCGCTTCTGCTGTCGCTGGATTTCATACTCCCTTTCCTCTCACTGCAGCCACTCTTGTCGATCTCATTCTTCTCTCTCTGTAGCTACATTTGCCATTCCTCTTGGTGCACATCCATCTACAGTCGCAACATCTCCAGTTTCACGCTCTTCCGATTTCCGCTTGAGCTCACACTGCTCCTGTCGTCACTTTGTGCTTTCCCAGAACCGGCAGGTTCTTTAGACTGTTCATGCCCAAGGGCCTCATCACGTGTCCTGAGGTGAGCAACAATCTCCAACCGCCTCTGAGCTACCCTAGACGGCGTAAGTCTTATGCCAAAGTCTGCTACTTGTCGAAACTGGTCCTTAGTGCAGCTCTCCAGCACACCTTCGTCTCGCGACTCGATAAACTCAGCCACCTTATTACCCTTCATTTTCTCTCTCCTATGTTGTCCAAACGAATATTGAACACCAGTCAACTACACTGGAACCCCAGTAAGTTAATCCTGGCAAGGTCACTGTTACTAACTCGTACACACAGCTCGTATATCAAGGGACAGTGGTATGAATAGTCTAGGGTAAATCACTGTCTTTAAAGCACGATACACCAGAGTGCCCCTTAAGCTAGTACAAAAATAAGAATATCACAAGAATAGGATA
>NC_091181.1:15906177-16011177 GCF_040958095.1 Procambarus clarkii | reverse complement strand
AAATATACAATGAAGGTACACAAACATTCATACCCAAACAAAGCAAAATGCTAGGTAAGAACAAAGCATTTGGCCCGTAGGAGAAAGGAGATACCCACAAGACTAGAATACAAGTCATTAACAAGCATGCAAGTATAATACATAATACATGCAGACATATATATAATCCAAAAAAATGTCAAATTTACGTACTTATTATTACATTACAAATATCCAAGGTTTTGAAGACACGTTTCCTCTTGCGCCCAACGAGTGAATACTGAGACCAGACCCCATAGGTCCCTATCCTCCTCATCATTCGTCTCACTGTGTCTCCACAGCTTGCACCGCCCATTTGAGACAGCGTCTGGACCTGTTAAAATAATGCATAAGCTGTAAGGTAATAGAGAATAATATATATCTTTCAATCTCAACATTAGATTTTCTAATTTCCAACTGTATTAAATAAATAGCATTAAAATATTTTCCTTCTTAACTATTACAAAAATCAACGAATTTGAGTAACTTTTGCTTTTGTTTTATTTGTACCTTAAACATAACACTGAACAATCAATTATGTGCCACCCCACCTTCCTTCATCTGCAAAAAAACTAATCAAAAGACATATGTACAAGGCTAAAAAAATTCAGCAACACTTACCATACTCAGGCTAAAAGAATTAAGCAACACTTACCATACTCTTTTTATATTCACTGTTAACTTTTAGCTCATGTGACAGACTTTCCACCTGCTCAACAGTTTCAAGTGGGGATGGAAGAATGTCTTCCAGGATTGGTATATCTCCATGTGTTTTTGACATATGGGTTTCCGTCATTTTGACAATATTCAGGATATCCCCTGATAAAAATGTCAATTTTGATAATTCCTTCATCATGTATTCCATTATGCCAAAACCATAATCATAATCATCTGTATCAAACCTTATTACAGGTAAAACCAGTAGGCAGTCTACTGTATTTTATCAAACCGTTATTAGTATAATAGATCTCGTAATAATTTTGCAAAAATAATGGCATTTACTATTTTTAAAAGATTATTAGCAAATTTACAGAAATGGTGCATTCGGAAGACAAAACCAATTTTTCACTTTTGACAATTGAGCACCTGCTACATCCAGATTCTAGGGAGGAAAGGAAGGACGATCTTACTGGATCCCATAGCCTCTCCGAGGCACAAACCAGGCTTTTACACAAACCCCCCCCCCCCCCCTGCACCCGAGCTTTTTAAAATAGTAAATGCCACTATTTTTGCAAAATTATTACGAGATCTATTATTCTAGAGAATAATGCATATAAATGCATATATGCATATAAATACAAAAGTAAATCAAATCTTATCCTTGTATAATATACAAGCTGATGTGAGATCCCTGTCTACAGGTGGACTGGAACTATTATCCAGTAGGCAGTCTACTGTATTTTATCAAACCGTTATTAGTATAATAGATCTCGTAATAATTTTGCAAAAATAATGGCATTTACTATTTTTAAAAGATTATTAGCAAATTTACACAAATGGTGCATTCGGAAGACAAAACCAATTTTTCACTTTTGACAATTGAGCACCTGCTACATCCAGATTCTAGGGAGGAAAGGAAGGACGATCTTACTGGATCCCATAGCCTCTCCGAGGCACAAACCAGGCTTTTACACAAACCCCCCCCCCCCTGCACCCGAGCTTTTTAAAATAGTAAATGCCACTATTTTTGCAAAATTATTACGAGATCTATTATTCTAGAGAATAATGCATATAAATGCATATATGCATATAAATACAAAAGTAAATCAAATCTTATCCTTGTATAATATACAAGCTGATGTGAGATCCCTGTCTACAGGTGGACTGGAACTATTATCCAGTAGGCAGTCTACTGTATTTTATCAAACCGTTATTAGTATAATAGATCTCGTAATAATTTTGCAAAAATAATGGCATTTACTATTTTTAAAAGATTATTAGCAAATTTACACAAATGGTGCATTCGGAAGACAAAACCAATTTTTCACTTTTGACAATTGAGCACCTGCTACATCCAGATTCTAGGGAGGAAAGGAAGGACGATCTTACTGGATCCCATAGCCTCTCCGAGGCACAAACCTGGCTTTTACATAACCCCCCCCCCCCCCTGCACCCGAGCTTTTTAAAATAGTAAATGCCACTATTTTTGCAAAATTATTACGAGATCTATTATTCTAATAAGAGTTTGATAAAATACAAACCCTGGGGCCATAGAACGGCTATTTAATCCCCTTGAACGGACCTGTGCATGGGCCACTGAGGCATCGAAAAAAAACAGACCGGCTTGGGAAAAAAGCAAAATTGACGGTCTATGGCCCAGCTGATGGCTGTGCATGAATGGCTAATGGCTGTTAGTTATGGAGCTAGGTTAGACTATGTATGTTTAAATCTCTGATTTAAACAGAGCCAGTGTTCAGTCAAATAACTGAATTTATCAAATCTTATCCTTGTATAATATACAAGCTGATGTGAGATCCCTGTCTACAGGTGGACTGGAACTATTATCCAGTAGGCAGTCTACTGTATTTTATCAAACCGTTATTAGTATAATAGATCTCGTAATAATTTTGCAAAAATAATGGCATTTACTATTTTTAAAAGATTATTAGCAAATTTACACAAATGGTGCATTCGGAAGACAAAACCAATTTTTCACTTTTGACAATTGAGCACCTGCTACATCCAGATTCTAGGGAGGAAAGGAAGGACGATCTTACTGGATCCCATAGCCTCTCCGAGGCACAAACCAGGCTTTTACATAACCCCCCCCCCTGCACCCGAGCTTTTTAAAATAGTAAATGCCATTATTTTTGCAAAATTATTACGAGATCTATTATACTAATAACGGTAAATAAATAATAAATAGTAAATAAATCAAAATCAGTTACATTATTTTATCTTATTCATAGCATAAATGTTCTCGAAGATTACTAAAAAGAAATTGAATTAGACTACAGCAAATTGGCAAACTTTACCTTGTATCTGTTTCCACCGAGTTTGTTTGGGGCGTTCTTCAACATATCAGCAATACTTGTCTCAACATCTCTTTCAGTTGCATTAGTGTGGGTGTTGATACAGGCTTCTGGAAATTTATAAGAATTAATTAATATATATAATTATAATTCACTTTGCTATTCCCCATTCCACAGTCCTCTCGTCCTTCCCACTTCCCTGTCCCCACATCATCCCCACTATTCCCACTTCCCTGTCCCATCGTCCTCCTTACCATTTTCCCCTCCCCTGTCCTTCTTCCTCCCCCACCATCTCCCATTCACCTGTCCCTTTGTCCTCCCCAGCATTCCCCTGTCCCCACCATCCCCAACTCCCCAGTCCCCTCGTCCTCCCCACCATTACCCTCTCCTCTGTCCCCTCGTCTTCCCCACCATACCCCCCTCTCGTCCTCCCCACCATTCCAAACTACCTCATCCGATGCATTCTATAATGGTCTGATGCTTCCATCAGAAAATTGGGAACATCAAATGATCTGATATTCCCATCACTGAAAAATAAGAACAGCTAAAAAAATGAAATGAAAAAAATAAAAAAATAAACTATACTCATGAAATGAACAGTATGGTAAACAACACAGCTCAATTTCAATGCAATGTCACACAAAATTATTAAATCGAAATGAAAATAAATTGAAATCTATGAAAATTCAAATTATCAATACAATCGGAAATATTGAAATAATATCGCAACATAATATAGTGTGGGTTGCTCTTACGTGCAACAGACGGTGCTGTTTTTCAAAAAAGGCATGGTTTTACCTGTCACAAGTGTGGCATCTATACTTATACTCACGAAATGAACGGTATGGTAAACAACATAGCTCAATTGCAATGCAATGTCACAATAACATTTAATAACAATAATAACAATAACATTTAAATATACTTTAAGATATAATCTAGAAGAAAATAAGAACATTGAAACGGTTCATGAACTCGATTTCAATAAAGGACACTATGGGGAACTTTGAAAAACAGTTAATGAGTATAATTAGACAGACTTGTTGCTAGGCAGAGGAGTAAATAATGAGATATATGGCAAATTTTGCAAAATATACGGCACACAAACATTCATACCCAAACAAAGCAAAATGCTAGGTAAGAACAAAGCAGTTGGCCCGTAGGGGAAAGGAGATACCCACAAGACTGGAATACAAGTCATTAACAAGCACACAAGTACTACACTACACAACAACCGCACTACTACCAGAACTGGACGAATCACTACCAAAACAACACATTGCACATCACTACCAAAACAACACAACACAACACAAGCATTGGCAAAGAATTATAGACCAGTTGCACTAACATCCCACATAATAAAATTATTTGAGAGTGATCAGGAGTCAGATTACTAGTTTTATAGAGACCAATGACCTCCACAATCCAGGCCAACAAGGATTTAGAGCAGTTTCTATGATCGAGCCACTGAGATCTATAAAGAATTCTGATCAAGAAAGAGATCTAGGGGTGGTTTTAGATAGAAAACTATAACCTGAGGATCATATTAAGAACATTCTGCGAGGGGCCTATGCTACACTTTTTAACTTTAGAATTGCTTTTAAATACATAGGTCAAAAAGTTTTAAAAGTTTTAAAAGTTTTTTAAACCTCTCGTGTATCATGAGTGTGTTAAAGCATCAGATGGTGCATTCAGATGATGAATATTACCTAGTTCCTTCATCTGGGAAGAATGAACACATATTGGTGCATTCGGATGATAAAAACTAACTACTGTAGTTTAATTGATCAACAGACTGTATATCATATGCAGACTGTATGTGGATCTGCGGGCCACTCCAAACAACAGCCTGGTGGACCAAGCTCCACCAGGGCTAAAGCACAAAGTGATATAGATGTGATAGAGAAACTAGGTCAAATGGAGGAGGTCTGTATATTAAACAGCACCTGACGTGCACAGAGCTACTAAACTCAATGTGGTGGTAGAGTGGTGGGGGGGGGGAAACATTGCAGAAAAAAACAAAAATACAATTTGGTCAACAAAACAGCATTGTTTAAAATAGAAGACATGGGTTGTCATTTTGGGGGTAAGGTAGGTTACATTGAGTTAATTAGTTAGTACTTAGTTTTTATCTTAAACTGGTTGGGAGAGGTACAGTGTTGCTGTGCTGGTGAAAGAACACCTAAAGGTAAATTAAATAATGATTGCGAATCCACAAGAAGTTGACATAATATCGCTAGAGATCTGCAATCAGGATGATAAACTTTCCTTAAAGAATTTGACAAACGCTTGCTGATAGGACATGAAGTAAATGAAATGTATGTCAAGTTTTGTGAAATATATGATAAAAGCACAACAAAATTTGTACCAAAGGAGAGATGCAGAACTAGGAAAAGGGGTTTGTTCAACAGAAATTGCGAGAGGGCCTGAGACCCAAACACACACAAATGGAATCAATATATAGCAAGAGGCCAAACCCCCAAACATACAAGCGATGCAAAGATGCGAGAAACAGCAGCAGCATTAAGGAGAGGGACTTAAGGACCATAAATAAAGTGTGAAAATAAACTCGAGTAAATTTTTTTAACTACTCTCGACAGTGAAGAAAAACAAATATTCAGACGATTTGTGTTAGAATCATTAATCTTACACTTTCGGTCATATTCAACAACACAAATACATACACACACATTCCTGTTGCTGTAGCAAGTGAAGAATTACACACACAGATCACAATAACGTGATGCATCAAATGAACAAATCCACAAGGGCCGTGACGAGGATTCGAACCTGCGTCCGGGAGCATCCCAGACACTGCCTTAATCGACTGAGCTACAACAGGGTAAAAGGGTTGAAACCGAAGTTCTACTGAACTTACTGGATCCCATAGCCTCTCCGAGGCACAAACCAGGCTTTTACACAACCCCCCCCCCCCTGCACCCGAGCTATGTCAACAGGCCGTTCTCCCTCTTCGCCCTTCCGAATGCACCATATCAGTAAATTTTTTAATAATCTTTTAAAAATAGTAAATGCCACTATTTTTGCAAAATTATTACGAGATCTATTATTCTATAGAATAATGCATATAAATGCATATATGCATATAAATACAAAACATAAATACAAAAGTAAATGTAAATAATTTTACCTTGCACCTAGATCCACCAAGCCTGTATGGCGCGCGTTTCAGTACTTCGGAAATCTAGAACTATCTTGAATCTCTAATCTGCAATGAAACAATACATATTATTGCACTTACCAAAACATGGATGAATGTAGAAAATACAGAACTATTAGCTGAATATCAAATAAATGGATTTAATCTATTTCACACAGATAGATATATTACACCGTGTATATTAGGTAATACCTAACATACACGCCTCCACACACACTACATTTGAAATGTAGTCTCAAAAAGACTACATTTCAACAGCAAAGATTACTCCATAAAAAAATAATTAAATTATTGACCAACATGAGAGAGGGTTAGCCAACATGAGGGTTGTGTTGATTGCCTGAAAATATTTAAATTGTGTAATGTATTGAATGGCATTTTTCAAGTTACAACATTTTTTAAATTACTGAACTAGGTTCTAGGCTTTGCTAGGCTTAATTCAATTATTACAGATAAGCCTAACCTAGCCTAGAACCCAGTGGGTTTTCTTCCTATTGGGGAGTGTTGTACATGCCTCGCCTCCACATACACACTAGCACAGCCAGGCCTCGCCTCCACATACACACTAGCACAGCCAGGCCTCGCCTCCACATACACCAGCACTGCCAGGCCTCGCCTCCACATACACACTAGCACAGCCAGGCCTCGCCTCCACATACACCAGCACTGCCAGGCCTCGCCTCCACATACACACTAGCACAGCCAGGCCTCGCCTCCACATACACACTAGCACAGCCAGGCCTCGCCTCCACATACACCAGCACTGCCAGGCCTCGCCTCCACATACTCACCAGCACAGCCAGGCCTCGCCTCCACATACACCAGCACTGCCAGGCCTCGCCTCGCCTCCACATACACCAGCACTGCCAGGCCTCGCCTCCACATTTAAACCAACCAAGCCCACAAATACGTTAACATGGACCAGCATTACACCGTCTAACATACTCTGTCAGATGTAACAACTAAATTTGTGAATTCAAGACCAAATCTATTGTATAACACAGTGTTAGTACGAGAAAAACATTACTTACATTCGAAGCCGTGTTTTAAAATGGCGGCGGTCTTGTACTGACGCTCCAAACTGTGTGTTCGTTTGCGTATGATGAACGTGTGACAATTTACTACAACAATTATTTAATTATTCTTATTCTTTATTTTAATATTTTTAGGGTACATGAAATTTCAAACTTATTTGCACACAATAATATAATTGCATTGTCATAACCTTTATATATTACGGAAAATACGATGACATGAACGAAGTCAAAGTGAAGTTGAAGTCAAAGTCATTCGCCGAACGTATTAGTCATTTTTTTTCATACATACATAGTTGATTTACAAACATAATGTTGGATTTATAGATAGAGCTAGTGCATACAATACCTAAAGCCACTATAGTAGGCCTATATAGCATTTCAGGCAACCGGGCAGTATATATGGACCCCTTACTCAAATCTCTGAATATGTTAGATATTAAGTCCCTGCACATACTCTCATGTGTATTTTATATATATAAAACGCTGCACTGTAATGTCAATCCTGACCTTAAAAGCTTCCTAGAAGGTTGTAACAGATCCCATGAGCACCACACCAGAAACAAATACCTATTTGATATTCCAAGAGTACGACTTAGTCAAACTAGAAATGCTTTACAAATCAAGAGACCTCGAATGTGGAATGACCTTCCCAATTATGTTAAAAACTGTACCTCTCCCAACCAGTTTAAGATAAATAAAGATAAATTTATAAGTTAAGAAAAATTCCACAAATCAACAACCCTGTTACTGACCCTGTATTTACCCAAGTCTTTCCTAAATCTAAACTTATCCAATTTATACCCATTGTTTCGTGTTCTATCTTGTGTTGACAATTTTAATACCCTATTAATATCCCCTTTGTTATATCTATTCAGGAAATTGTGGTTGATCTCGAACCCATTGATAATGTGACGACTTATACAGAATTTTGTAACTATATCATCAAGATTGTAACCAGCTTAGCTAAATGTAGTGTGGGGTTCAGTCCCTAAGCCCATATATGTGCCTCTCTAACCATTTAGGTTACAGGGCAAAAACATAAAAACAAAGGTAACTGCAGAAGGCCTATTGGCCCATACCAGGCAGCTCCTATCTATAACAGATAAACACTAAGTACTACCTAATTAACTCAATGTAACCTACCAACCTAACCCCCAAAATGTCAATCCATATCTTTTATTTTAAACAATGCTGTTTTGTTGACCAAATTGTATTTTTACTCTTTTTCTGTCATGTTTCTCCCACCCCTGTTTTTTCCCTTTTTTCTTATTTTTTCTCAACATAATTCATACTTTAATTATGCGGATCAGGACATCACCTGATCAAACACATCAAACATCGTTTGACCACCATCAAACACACACATTTCGTGTGTGTTTGACGCTCACTGATATGTACCAGCGTTGTTTTATATATGGTGCTATTCTATCTTACGCTTTGTTGCTCTTTTTTACCTACGGGCTCATAGAACATTCTATTGCGAAAACATTGGCACAAAAATGAATGACGTACATACAATAATAATGTCAGGACAGTGATATAATTATAAACTTTCAAAGCACTGTATCGCCCATGTGTCGTCTTGTCACCAATACTGGGTAACAGTTCCGCCACTTCCCACACTCTTGCGGGTGGGCAGCGACCATTATTCTACGTTTATATTCATATCACCGTGTTGGGAATTTCATTGCGAGTACATTGATACCAAAATTAACGCTGTAGGACAAGTGTGGAAGTGATAACAATCCCAAGAGTAAAAACATTTTGTTGCTCTTGGGCACTCACGGCGAGTCATCTACGTAGGTATTTATTGGGTGCTGGTATTCATATAACTTTTGGTGACCGTTTTTGCTGATTTTCTTCTAGAGAATGTTATTGCGAACACGTTGGTACCAAAATGAAATACATAGCTCGAGAACTAAGGTCAGGAGAGTAAAAAGAGTATACACATTTTTGTTTTGACGCTTAATTAAGGTTATTGTGAGTACTCATCGCCTGCCTAGAAACTGGAACTAGTAATTCCATCTATCATACATATCATACAAGAGGAGCCACACATCTATGGATCATCCAATAAAATCAGCAGACTTCTAGATGTTACTACTGCTCGGCTTAGACTCGGTTACAAGTATCTCTGGGAATTCTCATTATCTGCTGATGTAGACCTGACCAAATGTAAACTGTGTCAACAAAATTATTCGCACACCCTCCGTCACTATGTGATGGAGTGCGAAAAGATACATGAATTTAGAGACAATTCTATAACCAATGTTCCAGCGATGTGTCAATATTTCATTCAAAATGATCTGCTACCAGAAATTTTAGCCAAATATCCCCAGTTTGCTAACTGTAGATAACAACTAAGTGATTGTAACCTATCCACCGCTGCCCACTGGATGGGGGACGGTGTGCAGGACAAACATATAAATTTTGATACTAGCTCTCCACATATGTCAGTTGCTTAATTTAGAACCTGTACTTGAGGTCGATCTCGAACCCATTGTTGATGTGATGACTTATATTGAATTTTGTAACTAGCTCATCAAGATTGTAACTTGCTTAGCTAAATGAATTGTGGGGTTCAGTCCCTGAGCCCATTATGTGCCTCTGTAACCCTTTCCACAACCGCCCACAAGATGGGTATGGGGTGCATAATGGGGTGGGGTGTCTTGGCCAAACGTGCCACATCAAAACCACAAGTTGACATTGAATGTGAATTAACAATGAGACAAGTAAGATTTATACTAATACATTTATACTAACTCTGTTGAGCGTTGACCATTTATACATCAAATCTGTTGATGTGAGCACTTTAGTTTAGTCTGCCGTTTAAAGAAAAAAAGAGCATATCAATGGTATATCACAGAAAACGAATTTATCATAAACTCATGTATTTGTCTTATCATATTGAACTGCATTCATATTTTTAATATATAACAATATGAATATACAAATTTCTGTAAATCCCCTACCTTGTTGGAATCTGTGGAAATGAATGAGCAAATGTGCTGGCTGAAGGCGCTGAAGGAAACCACATTGGTTTCATTTTGGATACAAATGTCCATGGAAATTCAAAATGGAAACTAATTATATAGTTGAACCTGCAGAGACGAGTTTAAGAATCTGTGTTGAGAGTGATGGACACAGCCTTCACAATTATACTTCAGAGAATGTAAACATCTAAGAGTCATTAGAAATATGTGTAGAATAATAAACCCTACATTGTTTGAGTTAGGGAAAACACCATTTGTGATATATAGATACTATAGCTGTTCCTAAAGATTCACCCTTTTTTGCACCAGCAAGATAACATATAAGATTTTAAGAGTTGACGAATGTTAATATTCTTGTTTGATAAACTGTGAACTTGAGACATAGTTAATAAGAACATATTAACACAACAAAATGTTTTCAAAATCCTTAACACCACTTTCCAGCAACTTATATAATTTATATAAATTATTTTAGAGAATAATACATAAATTATATATTTAAACATGATATAGTGTTTAGTGGAATGTATAAGGAGTCAAATTGTGTTAAAAAGAGCAATTTTTAGAAAATTTGGAAAAATACTTTTTTCTGTTCAAATTATAACTAAATGGATTATAAAGGTTTCACTCAGCCAATATATATCATTCACAATTTATTAATGAATTTTACAAAAAAACACCATAAATTTTATATTTAAACATGTAAAAACTATTTGTTTTACATTTGGAAGAAAATAATTGTAGAAAAACAATTTATAATTAAACCTTTGTGTTTGGATTTTTTGAGTAAAAGTTTCTCAAAGGCTCTCCTGCACCATTCTCAATGCAAATCATTCCCACACCTATGGCAAGAGATAGGCGAACGTTGTGTAGATGATTTGTGTTTGCTGGGTAGCATGGCGTGGGAATTTGTCTCTCACATACGGCTACCTCAACACACGCTGGAAACCCAATATGGTGTAAAAATTGTTTACACACAGTAAATTATATCATTATGGATTACTGGAAGGGTCAAATTACGTTCACTGAGAACGTACTTGCAGTTAGAGGAGGGAGCACGGTGTAACGATGGAATAAGGGTAAAGTTTACATGTTGAGAGCTCTAAACACTAGAAACTGAAGCACTTAACATAATTGTTGTCCACCGACACAATCCTTGGATCGCTGATGGAGTAATTATGCACTCCGAGGCCGATTAATAGCAAGGGCCGATCGCGTAGCTGGCGAAAGCTTCACCTCTCTCTGTACTTATGGCCGTCACGTTGTTCGTGGCCAAGGCTTGGTAGTAAGTCACGCTGTCCTCCTCCCTCAACCCCTCTCCTCGCGCTTGTGCAACATATTTTAGTATAAACGGAAAATTCTTTTCCTTGTAATTACTCTACTTAATAAATGAATGAGAATAGAGTTACAATTATATATTATTTAAATTCTCGTAAAATAATAATTAATATGAACAGTGTTCTTATTAAACGAGAAATGGAGAGAATTTTCCAGGACGAATTTGAGAATGGTCCAGGACGGACCGAAACGTCGTCGTCCCTTCAACTTCTAGTGTGTGGTCTGGTCAACATACTTCAGCCACGTTATTGTGACTCATCGCCTGCATATGGATACCACACGTACGCGTCTTACTCTGTTTAATTTCTTCGATGCTTTACCTTCCTTTAAACGGCCTTTTCGCGCCTTTGAATCTTCCCTTCTTGCCGCCAAGCGTCGAAAGAACCAGCTCAGGTTTCTTAAAGACTGTCTTGCTGAGCAAGTTCTCCCTCTTTCTTTATCTCACTTTCTCCAGTTCAACACTTCGGGATCTCCTTTCCCTAAACATGCCCGCCTTCTTCTTCAAGAACTTATTCATGCCACCTCCTTGCAAGTTGACGAGGCTTTTCTTGCTGTTCGTCAACAGCAACGCTTTCTGTCCTCTTCTCTTCCCAGTGATCTATGTAATATCATTTTTCCAATTGCATTTGACACTGCTCACGTCTCCTCTTCCCACCACTCCTCCACACTACACAACAAACTTCAACGCCTGATCTCCAACAGTCCTTGGGCCAAATACTCTCTCTCTGACTGTGTTACCAACCTTTCGTCCTACTCTCTTTCTAAGCACCAGGAAGAACTTCTTGGTCTTGGTCTGTCTTTTGCTACTTCCCCTGGCCCACGCTGTGGCATTGATCTCATTAGTTCCTTTGACAGGTTTGTCAATTCTAACTCTAGTACTCTTTTAGACCTGTCTGCCTTTAGAGGGGCCCTTATCCCCGTTCTTGACAGTTTGTTTTCTAAAAATCACCAACTTCCTCGTCGCTTCCAGCTTGCCATTGCCTCCCTGAAATCTAACAACTCTATTCTTATCCTTCCTTCGGACAAAGGCAGTTCGGTGGTTGTCCTTGACCGTGAGGACTACCTCCGAAAAGCAGATGTCTTGCTCGCTGACTCTCGCACTTATGCTCCTCTGACTTCTAACCCTTTGGATCGCCACAAAACTTCCTTTAACCGCAAACTAAGACAGCTCTCTAGTCTTTGCCCTCCTGACTTTGATCTCATTAAACGTTTCCGTGTCATCTGCCCTTCTCTTCCTTATTTATATGGTCTTCCTAAGACTCATAAACCTGGTGTTCCTCTTCGTCCTATCATTTCTTCACGGGGCTCTGTCAGCTATCCTCTTGCCTCTTGGCTCGCTAAAACCCTGACACCTTACCTTGGCACTTTTTCCCATGCCCACCTTCGTCACTCTCAGGACTTCATAGAAAGACTGCGCCTGCAGCCCTTTTGTAAGATGCTTAGTCTTGATGTCGACTCTCTGTTCACTAATGTTCCGCTCGATGACGTTCTCTCTTTCCTTAGACAGAAGGCGTCAGAGGGCCTCCTTCCTCTCCCGCTTCCCACTGACGTTTTCCTCGATCTCATTAGACTCTGTGTTGACTCTAACTCTTTCTCTTTCAACGGTAAATATTACACTCAAACTTTCGGTGTCACTATGGGTTTCCCTCTCTCGCCTGTTTTTGCTAATTTCTACATGGAATACTTCGAAACTGTTCTTCTTCCTTCTATTGATACTCGTCCCTCTCTCTGGCTTCGCTATGTTGATGGCATTTTTGCTTTATGACCTCATGACCTTAATCTTTTCCAGCCTTTCCTCGCCTCTCTTAACAATCTGGCTCCTTCTATCCATTTCAAAGTTGAGTGGGAATCTAATTCCCCTCCTTCCTTTTCTTGATGTTCATGTGCACAGCTCTGTGTCTCGGTTCTCTTTCTCTGTCTTTCGTAAACCCATGCATAGTGGCATGTACATTCACTTCTTTTCCAAACATCCTCCTTCTGTTAAGAAAAGTGTCCTCGTCTCTCTCTTCCTCCGCGCTCTACGCATCAGCGACCCTCAGTTCCTTGATTCTGAAATTGCCTTTATCTACAAATCATTCTCTTGCCTTGGTTATCCTTTGCATTTCATCAACTGTGCCTACTCTCAAGCTAAACGAAATTTCTTTCATCCTAAACCTGCTTCCAACACTAGTAGCACTGTACTATGCCTTCCCTTCATATCTGAACTCAAAACTTTTACCAATACCTTTCGTCCTCTTGACATTAAACTCGCCTTTCGACAAACTAACACACTTCGTAGCAATCTAGTTCACACTGCTCCTCCTGCTTCTAATACTGCTGGTGTCTACTCTATTTCCTGTTCATCTTGTCCTCTCCAATACTTTGGCGAAACTGGCCGTACACTGAATGACAGACTTAAAGAACACAAGAGAAGTGTTAAGTCTGCAGACACTAACAATGCTCTCTTCTGCCATGTGAGGGATTCTAATCATCCCATTGATTGGTCTTCCGCCAAAATAATCTTTCCTGCCTCTACTTTACACAGACGCCGTCTTGTAGAATCGGCTCTGATACACAATGTACCCAATATGAACTTGAGTCCTGGCTTTGTTGCTGTGAACTCTTCAGTTTCACAGTATATACTCAAATACTCTAATCTTTCTAACAAACGTGACTTAACATAAGCTTACCCCTTCCATTTATCTTTCTTTCTCTTTCCTTTTCTTTCTCTCTTCTCCCCTTTTTTCTGTTCATTGTCTTTTTCGCTCCCCTGCTATCCTCTTCTTATTCCTATTACTATCTCCTTCTCATTCGGTGGTTATAATAGGAGCTGCCACGTATGGGCCAATAGGCCCTCTGCAGTTCTCATTATTACTACTATCCCCTACACCTTACTTTCCTCCACAGCTCTCTCGTGCCTATTTATTGCCTGTCTCTACCTCCTCTTCACAATCGACTTGAGAATGGTCCAGGACGGACCGAAACGTCGTCGTCCCTTGAACTTCTAGTGTGTGGTCTGGTCAACATACTTCAGCCACGTTATTGTGACTCATCGCCTGCATATGGAGAGAATTTTCTGTTTCCTCCATGTTTGTTTAAAATAACAGATAAACTGTTATATAGTGATCTTTTAGTTGATAATGCGTTGTTATTAGATCACAAGTTGTTATATTATCAGGCATTAATTCTTGTAAAGAATACTAGCAAAAAACAAGAATATTATTAAATTCTCTGGTATGTTGACAGTATTTATACCTTGCAGGGTATTATCTGACTCAATACTGTCCCTCTGTTTGGGAAGAATTTGGTAAATGATGCGCATATAGGAAAATATTAATTTATGTTAATTCTTCAAATTAGTAGGATTAGTATATACTATGCCTAGCATACAATGGTAATTAAATGTTGGTTTATTTCCAACATAACTCGGGGGGGGGGGGGGATTCTCGGGTCGCATTTCAATGTTGAGTACTGTCGGAAATCCGACACACATAATAACATAGTATTCCCTTAAAGAATAGAGAATGGGTGATTCCGTGACGTCATCGACGACGCTGTTACCAATCGTTCGTTACGGCTCGTGACCCTACAACAGCCATACTTTAATATGTCTAGGAATACTACAACTGCTGTTGTCTAGAGCGGGTCACCAGTGTAACCCCTTGATTGATAATCGGCAATAAGTAAATTTTCCCTTAGGACTGAAGAAATATATATATAAATTATAATATATATATATATTCAATATAATCAATACAGTATAATATAAAGCACAGATGGACAAGTTAACTTATACAACCAAACAAAAAGTATTGTCTCTCATATAATATAATATATAAAAATATGGCACAACATGAATGTTACAGATTTATCTCCACAAAGATGTTATCTCTCCTGGTCCCTTGAAGCTACTGACTCTCGCGCTGTCTCTACCCATAATTCTCTCCCCACTCTGCCTCATCCAGGATGAGGGATGGAAAATACAGACTTTTTAATATTTAAAACTAATTGAACAACCACTTGTTCTTAAAATACATAAGAATGCAAATTAAATATAATAGTTACTTTCAAAATATATAAGTTACCATGCCACCTGCTTAATTACAGTAAATTAACATATATATAAACATTTAAAAAGTGACATCTGGAACTCCCATAACTGAACAGGTCCAGCAATTCTAATTTCCTGAATCTAACAGGTATTAGACGTGTGAAGAGCAACCACGCTCCTGTCCCCACTGATATTGCCACACCACACGATAATTTACAAAAATATAATATATGTACATATACAGGTAATGATGAAATGGAACAAAATAAGTTTATTTAAATTTATATACGTATCCAGCTAGGAGTATGTAACAGACGCCATATTTACATTACTATAATACTGTTTATATAACAGTCTAAATTGAATAAATAAGTGTTCAATAAGACTGAATAAAATTACTAACACCAAAATATAGCTTGACTCCCTTGTTAATGTAAAATTAAATCCAGAGGCAGAACCAAAACACGCAGGGAGGTAGCGTCTCTTACACTTGAACATCAACAAATATGCTGTACAGAGCTCCAGGAGCTGATTTAACTCGTTAGACACCCAGATTACGTGTCAACAAGCGAGCAACCAGCAACACAGCCTGTCAACAATCACAGCAACTACAGTATCCGTCTTACCAAGTATTTGTTTAAATTGGCCTGTTTATTCATAATAGGTAGATGGTTATGCTGTATGGAAAAAACACACAACAAGTACGTTTACACAATTTATCACACTCATATTCCATGTCATACCTGTAATTATATGTTTAGGGAACCTTTATTAATCCCTTACATCCCAAACAGGTAATTGTGATTTGGAGTATCAAGAAGCTGAGCAGACAGTTGGGTCTTACACATAATTTACCTAGCTGTATGCTAAGTCTTGTAGCCACCATTACGTGGCACTCAGAGGCACAGGGCCACACCTATCTTTGATGCTACAATTACACAGCCTTAGCAGGCCCCTACAACAGGAACAGCTAAACCCTCCTTTTGTAACTGTAGAAGTAGTATTCATAATTAGTAACTATTACCATAATAATAGTAGATTAGACCACCATATGTGGTATGATATAATTATATTTATAAGGTAAACAATTTGTGGTTTAATAAGGAGCCATCTCAAAGTAGTTTAAGCTACAAATTGTCCCCCCAGATTATGTGAGATAATTTCAGGCAGTTTTATCAAGTACATACAGTTCACTCAATTAATTACTTACTCACTAAGAAAATAAATAAGATAAAATTTTATCTTATTAAAGTCAATTTAAAAGGAGAATAGCTGCCAGGAGTTTTTACCACATAAATTTGGTCCTTCGAACCTAGATGATTATTTCAGTTAACCAGTAGGTCCTTTGCACCTAGATATAAGATCCCGATCTATATATAACATTAGTGCAATATTACATATACATTAATTATAGCAGGAAGACACTGATATACATTTTACATTTTTCTAGCCTAACTTTTTCAATCTCGGCTCATAGCAAACAGAACTTACAACAAGCACTATTATTGTTCCGAGACCTGTACCAAAAGAACAATTGTGCTTTTTCATTACAAGAGGTTGATAAGAGGCTACATTATTCATAAGTTACTTATAAATGTATGTTTTTATAATTTTAAGTTTATATAAAATTACTTTTAATGTTGCACCATTACTGTAACAATTACTGCATGCCACATTATTTTCAACAAATTCTTGCACAAGGGTAGGACAATTTAGGCTGGTGTTGTACAGCAACCTAGTCTAATTTATTGTGCTAACCTGGTGTAAGGGTAAGAATTTTACACTTGTCTAGAGTTGAACATATATTATAACCTAGCAAGTACATATTTTTATGCAGTATTCATAACAACCCAAGTTGTGTTATCAACATGATATTACCATAACTATAGTCATAATTTAACTATAATCATTTCACCTTTGAGTGTTAACCTGTGTCTCTGTACCAACCAAGAGTGATAAAGAAGGGCTAACTTGAGGAATTCCAGCATTGATGCAGGCTTACCACTCAAATTATAGAGTGTATGATTATATAGTGTATATTTTAAATAAGCAGCTCTAGTTCAGAAACTAGTGGCTCTACTAATTCAAGTGTCAGAAATAGTCCAAGTGCAAGTCCAACACGACTAGCAAGTACTTCCAAGATGTCTACTGCCAAAAATGTAAAAACGACCCTCACTGGCATGAAGGGTCACTTAACACGACAGATTAAAAAATGTGAGGACCTAAGTAATCAAACTCCAGTTAATTATGCAGCACTGGAAAACTATTATAAGGTTGTACAGATCAAATATCAGCATGTGCTGCAACAAATAATAAAATATCAAGATGTCCTCAATCTGACGTACATCACTGTAGAGGCAATGAACGATGTAATACAAGAAAACTCAGATTACGAAGATGCAATGCTTGCAAAGTTACAACACTTTGACGATATAATAACCACACATAAGGACAATACAAATATTGCAGCCACAGCTTCCCAAAACCAGACACCACTAGAAGTCAAATTGCCATCACTCAATCTCCCAACTTTTTCTGGTACAGAGGATGAGAGTTGGGACAACTTCTGGAGCAAATTTGTTGATTCTGTGGATTCTAATGCCAATGTACCAAGGACGACAAAATTTACATATTTGAAAAGTGTCTTAAAGGATGAAGCGTTACAGGTGGTCTGTAATCTGACCTTCAATGATAATGGTTATAACAATGCCGTACAGCTCCTTAAGGATAATTATGCTAAGCCAGAAAGGACTATCAGACTTCTAACCCAGAAGCTGTTGGACATTAACTCTCCAACTAGTACAGCAGACTCACTCCAAGCCTTTAGATTGGAGCTTGAGTCCTTGCTCAAGGCACTTAAAAATAAAGTAAATCTAGATGAGTCAGACTGGATAATCCAAGTCCATATGAAATGCAAATTACCCAGTGACATACTGGATAAGTTGTTTGTCTTGTATAGCAAATCTTCTCTGACTGTAAAGGAGATTACAGAAGGGTTACACTCCATCATAGAACGAAAAAGAGTTTACCCAGATGGAAAAGCGACATCTAAACCTTCGTCTACTACTAATAGTAAACAACAGAGTACAAACAGTACTCCAAACAAATCTAAAACAACTTCCCCCTCCCCAAAATGGAAACAAGGCAGTGTGGGCACATATGCAGTTGGTCCCTCCAAACCTACAGTTAACGCGTCACCCAAATCGGTGACTCCTCAAGATGCTGTTAACGTCTGGAAACCATGTGTGTTCTGTGGACAACTACATTCCATTCACTATTGCAAACTTTACCCCCGATCGTGCTACGCACATAAAACGACTCAAGGAGTTACGTAAATGTACCAAGTGAATAAGGGCACATTCCCGACACCTGTACAACTCAAATACGCACTTGCAATAGGTGCCATAAGGGTCAACACCACACAGCACTTTGTGGGGACTCAAGTACAAGGTCTGCCAATCCACAGGAGGAGGAAGAAACTACCACTTCAGTACAGCTTTGTACTGTGTTACCTGACATAAGTGTTCTCAACAAGGTCTGATCATAAATCAGCTCTACCTACTGCACAATTGATCATTAAAAATGTAAAGTCCAAAGCCACCGAACGTGAATTATTTGATCAAGGATCCCAAATGACCTTTATATCAAAGGAGTTGATAGATGCACTGAAACTTACACCTGTTAAAGAGACACGAATAAACATAGCAGGATTCCTGACTTACTCAGGAGCCCGAGTCGTCAAGGTAGTACAACCCAAAGTACGTTTAGGAGGTTATGTCAGAAAGATACAAGCTCTGGTAGTAGATAGATTCCCAACAGACCTGTATGTATATGGTCTAGGGACAACAGCCAAATTCCTGGAAGAAAAGGGAATTCATTTGGCTGATAAAATCACATCAGACAACCTTTCCAATATTGGAATCCTTATGGGATCAGATGTCTACCATAAGTTTATCAAAGGAAAGGAAGACAAACAAGGTATGAATGTATTACCATCTGCAGGTGGCTATTTGCTAACAGGCCCAGTATTATGGCTAAAACAACCAGCACCTGTAGACCACTAACATGCCAACCCAGTAATGGTTGCATGACTAGGAGAACAGTCTCCTCTGCAACTCAGAGACATGTCCGAGGATGAGCTTGATCCCCCTGTACATAAGTTATAGGGCCTGGCAACTCTCGGCATTGTCCCTGAACACCCTAGCCCAGATGATGACTGGACTTACAAACAATACCTGGACTCAGTCATCTACAGAGATAACCAATACTGGGTCGTGGTTACCATGGAAGCTGAATCACCCTCAGCTACCCGTCAACCATTTTATGGCACAAAACCAATTAAGATCACAGGTGTTGCGCTTACAAAGACAACCTGAGCACTTGAAGTTGTATTATGAAATAATACAGAAGCAACTCGATGACAAATTTATCGAAGTTGTTGCAAATGATAACCCAAAGGAAGGACACTACCTGCCACACCATCCTGTACAGAAAAATTCTGCTACTACCCCACTACAGATAGTATTTAATTGCAGCGCTAAGACAAGGCAGAGTAGTGTTTCGTTAAATGACTGCCTTCAAACTGGCTCTAGGCTGACACAAAGGCTTTACGACGTGCTGTTAAAGTTCCGTATTGGGACTTAGGGATATATGGCCGACATCAGCAAGGCTTTCCTTAGGGTAGGTGTCCAAGAGGAAGACCGGAACTACACAAAGTTCCTACATGTCAAGGATCCTAACAATCAGAACAGTGAATTAATCACTTACAGGTTTGCGTCCATCTTGTTCGGGGCCACTTCTTCACCATTTTTGCTTCAAGCTACCTTAGATACGCACTTGAAGAAGTCCAATAGCTCAAACAAGACAGAAATTAGTAATAACTTGTATGTGGATAATTTTCAAGGAACAACAAACAGTGAGAGTAAACTGTTGAACATATACCATGAGGCCAATCGAGAATTAATGGGAGCCAATATGCCACTCCAGTCTTGGGTCTCTAACAATGACAAATTAAATCAACTGATCGCAACTGAATTTCCCGACTACCAAGTACCCGAGATGACAAAAGTACTAGGTGTCGAATGGAACACAACAACAGATCAGTTGACAATAAAGTCGGTGGAACCAGATACCACTAACTTAACAATGAGAAAATTGCTATCACAAGTCAGCAAACCCTTCGACCCATTAGGACTATTAAGTCCAATCTTAATTAATGGAAAGTTAATAATGCAGGAATGTTGGCAACAAAAGATAGGCTGGGATGATCTTTTAACACCTACCTTACAAGAAAAATGGCAAGGGTTAGGGAAAGATTTAAGTATCCTAGAGTCTGTCAAGTTCCCTTGGAACACAGTAGTAAATGAAAAAGAACCAATTAAGCTACATGTATTTTGTGATACCTCAGGAAAGGCTTATGGCACAGTAGCTTACCTGGTCTCAAATGAGCAAGCCAATTTGCTCACATCAAAGGCCAGAGTGGCACCTTTAAAGAAAAGATCATTGCCACAACTGGAATTAACAGCCTTACTGCTTGGTGTAAGATTGGCTCATTATCTGATCAAGGCCTTAAGCCACATCCACTTTGAAGAAACAGTAGTATGGTCATGAGGCAGTGCTACAGTGGGTTAAAAACAATAATAGTAAGAATCCTTACGTGAGTAACCGCGTTAAGGAAATACGAGAGTTGTCAAGAGGGTATAAACTAAGATATGTACCCACTAAAGAGAATTCAGCTGACTATCTCTCCCGAGGCCTGACTTTACGGAAATTAACAAAGGCAGAGATGTGGTTCAATGGACCTCAGTGGCTAATCAGCGACCAGTGGCATGAACAAAAGCCACAAGTCATTGTGACCAATGTCACTGTTCCCACTGAGAACCCAGAACTTAAGTTTACTTAACAAAGCAATATACTGAAGGTAAGGGTAACAAAGAACATACAAATAACATAAATGGAAAAATGCAGGGTAGCCAAAAATATTAATACACCAGTAATTATTCTTACAATATCGTTATATAAATACAGATCATTTCTTTGCAACATAAATGAATAGATGGGTAAGCACATAATAGTCTAACCAGGAAATCAGCTTTGTAAACTAAACAATAAAACTACCACAAACTTAGCTTATCACATGTCTCCACCCGCGAGCTTTACCCACGCGACTGACGTTCCATCCGCATGCACGGCATGGCGTCTACCACAAAACCAAACTAAAACCTACATGAAATCTCTTGATACTCTGCTATCAGAGAGTAGTACTTAAGCACAATCAATAACAGGAATATTTTCAATGGTGAAACATTGACGCTAGCTTGAATACACGGCCCGCCACTGGAGCACTCCCAAATATGGTCATCCCCCCAATGAGCCGCCACCGACTCCCCCCACAAGAATGAACATGCAAATAGCCTAACACAATATTCAATACCGGCACACTACAGCATGCTACAATTAAATCAAACATAATTATACAAGAACACAACTGAACACCATGTAATATTTATTTAACAGGGAAAAGAAATAATGGACATACATATTTAGCATGATGAATGGTAGAATCAAACACAGATCCGTAACATCCTTCCCAGGCTTTAAGAAAAAATGAAATTAACTGAAGGTTGATTTCATTTTTTGACTGCATGAAAGTATAGCATTGAGTACTCCAACAACACAAAATCAATGTAAAACAATCCATTGAATGACACAAATGAAAATAACCAAAAGGTAAACATCTTCAGGTATAGAACAATTCGCATTAACCCTTTAACTGCGCGACCTATAACTATGACATCCCCCCAGTGCGCAGGAAATGAAACCTCAGGAAAAAATTATTTTTTCTTCTGAAAGTGTCAAAAACCCCTGTCTGTATATGGGTATAGCAACGGAAGTTCGAAATTGTACTTACTTTGGCTGCTATGGGGTCCGAAAGGTGGGGCGTGACATCATTATTCCCTGTGCGCCAGAGCAGTATGCTCTCGGGGCCGGCAGGGCGCGTGAGTTAAGAACATGAGAACAAAGGCAACTGCAGAAGGCCTGTTGGCCCATACGAGGCAGCTCCTATTTATAACCACCCAATCCCACTCATATACTTGTCCAACCCGCGCTTGAAACAATCGAGGGACCCCACCTCCACAATGTTACGTGTCAATTGGTTCCACAAATCAACAACCCTGTTACTGAACAACCAACTTGAATTTGTTACTGAACAAATCAACAACCCTGTTACCCAAGTCTTTCCTAAATCTAAACTTATCCAATTTATACCCATTGTTTCGTGTTCTGTCTTGTGTTGATACTTTTAATACCCTATTAATATCCCCTTTGTTATGTCCATTCACCCACTTGTAAACTTCTATCATGTCTCCCCTAACTCTTCGCCTTTCCAGTGAATGCAACTTAAGCTTTGTTAATCTTTCTTCATATGAAAGATTTCTAATTTGGGGAATTAACTTAGTCATCCTACGCTGGACACGTTCAAGTGAATTTATATCCATTCTATAATATGGCGACCAAAACTGAACTGCATAATCAAAATGGGGCCTAACTAGAGCAAGATATAGCTTGAGAACCACACCAGGTGTCTTGTTACTAACGCTGCGATTAATAAATCCAAGTGTCTGATTTGCCTTATTACGAACATTTATGCATTGATCCTTTTGTTTTAAATTCTTACTAATCATAACTCCCAGATCCCTTTCGCAATCCGACTTCGCAATCTGAACACCATCTAGCTCGTATCTTGTAACTCTATCATCATTACCTAACCTCAGAACTTTACATTTATCAGCATTAAACTGCATCTGCCAATCCTTTGACCATTTCAAAACCCTATCTAGATCAACTTGAAGTGATAGTGAGTCCTCCTCTGAATTAATTTCCCTACCGATTTTCGTATCATCGGCAAATTTGCAAATGTTGCTACTCAAACCTGAATCTAAATCATTTATATATATTATAAACAACAGAGGTCCCAGGACAGAGCCTTGAGGCACTCCACTTACAACATTTTCCCACTCTGACTTGATTTCATTTAAGAAGAACATAAGAACATAAGAACAAAGGTAACTGCAGAAGGCCTATTGGCCCATACGAGGCAGCTCCTATTCTATAACCACCCAATCCCACTCATATACTTGTCCAACCCGTGCTTGAAACAATCGAGGGACCCCACCTCCACAATGTTACGCGGCAATTGGTTCCACAAATCAACAACCCTGTTACTGAACCAGTATTTACCCAAGTCTTTCCTAAATCTAAACTTATCCAATTTATATCCATTGTTTCGTGTTCTGTCCTGTGTTGATACTTTTAATACCCTATTAATATCCCCCCGGTTATGTCCATTCATCCACTTGTAAACCTCTATCATGTCACCCCTAACTCTTCGCCTTTCCAGTGAATGCAACTTAAGCTTTGTTAATCTTTCTTCATATGAAAGATTTCTAATTTGGGGAATTAACTTAGTCATCCTACGCTGGACACGTTCAAGTGAATTTATATCCATTCTATAATATGGCGACCAAAACTGAACTGCATAATCTAAATGGGGCCTAACTAGAGCAAGATATAGCTTGAGAACCACACCAGGTGTCTTGTTACTAACGCTGCGATTAATAAATCCAAGTGTCCGATTTGCCTTATTACGAACATTTATGCATTGATCCTTTTGTTTTAAATTCTTACTAATCATAACTCCCAGATCCCTTTCGCAATCCGACTTCGCAATCACAACACCATCTAGCTCGTATCTTGTAACTCTATCATCATTACCTAACCTCAGAACTTTACATTTATCAGCATTAAACTGCATCTGCCAATCCTTTGACCATTTCAAAACCCTATCTAGATCAACTTGAAGTGATAGTGAGTCCTCCTCCGAATTAATTTCCCTACCGATTTTCGTATCATCGGCAAATTTGCAAATGTTGCTACTCAAACCTGAATCTAAATCATTTATATATATTATAAACAACAGAGGTCCCAGGACAGAGCCTTGAGGCACTCCACTTACAACATTTTCCCACTCTGACTTGATTCCATTTATACTAACTCTCTGTTTCCTTTGGTATAGCCATGCCCTAATCCAGCTTAATATAGCACCCCCAATACCATGAGACTCTATTTTTTTAATCAGTCTTTCATGTGGCACTGTATCAAAAGCTTTGCTAAAGTCAAGGTATACAACATCGCAATCCTTACCACTATCAACTGCCTCAACAATGCTAGAATAAAAAGATAACAAATTTGTTAAACATGAACGGCCATTTATAAAACCATGTTGCGACTCAATTATTAATTTATGTTTTTCAAGATGAAGACGAATTTTATTTGCTATTATAGATTCGAGTAACTTTCCCACAATAGACGTTAGGCTAATTGGTCGATAGTTAGACGCAAGTGATCTATCTCCTTTCTTAAAAACTGGTATCACATTAGCAACTTTCCAAAACTCTGGCACTCTGCCTGACTCTATTGATTTATTAAATATGGTTGACAGTGGGTCACAAAGCTCCTCTTTGCATTCTTTAAGCACCCTAGCAAACACTTCATCCGGCCCTGGGGATTTGTTTGGTTTGAGTTTTACTATTTGTTTAAGAACATCCTCCCTGGTAACTGCTAAACTCGTCAACCTGTCCTCGTCCCCACCCACATAGACTTGTTCGGCTGAAGGCATATTGTTAAGTTCCTCTTTAGTAAATACAGATACAAAATATTTATTAAAAATACTACTCATCTCTTCATCACTATCTGTTATTTGACCTGTCTCAGTTTTTAATGGACCTATCCTTTCCCTAGTCTTAGTACGATATAACTGAAAAAACCCTTTAGGATTTGTCTTTGCTTGCCCTGCTATGCGAACTTCATAGTTTCTTTTTGCTTTCCTTATCTCTTTTTTAACATTTCTAACCAGTTGTACGAATTCCTGTTCTAAAGTGACCTCCCCATTTTTAATCCTTTTGTACCAAGCTCTCTTTTTACCTATAAGGTTCTTCAAATTCTTTGTTATCCACTTTGGGTCATTAGTATACGATCTATTCAATTTGTATGGTATACTACGTTCCTGTGCTTTGTTTAGAATATTCTTAAATAAGTTATATATTGAATCCACATCGAAATCCCCATTTAAGTCACCTATCGCTGGGTTCATGTCTCGCTCCAAGACCGGCCCACACCCCATACCCAAGCCTTTCCAATCAATTTGACCCAAAAAATTTCTTAGGCTATTAAAATCAGCTTTTCGAAAATCTGGCACTTTAACAGAATTTTCTCCTACTGGTCTATTCCATTCTATGCTAAATCTGATTTCTTTGTGATCACTGCTCCCTAGCTCACTCCCTATTTCGATGTCATTAATTTGCGTTTCCCTGTTAGTTAACACTAAATCTAAAATATTATTTTCCCGTGTTGGTTCCTTAATGTGTTGCGTAAGAAAGCAATCGTCAATTAATTCTAGAAAATCTTCTGCTTCACTATTCCCTGTTTTGTTCAACCAGTTTATTCCGCTAAAATTAAAGTCACCCATGACATAAATACTGTTAGATCTAGATGCTCTAGATATTTCATACCATAGATGCTTTGCTTCCATTCTGTCTAAATTTGGTGGCCTATATATTACTCCTATTATAATATTATTAGCTTTTTCGTTTAATTCAATCCAAATAGTTTCTGTGTGTGGCTCTGTTTTGATTCCTTCTTTGAGACTACATTTCAAATTATCCCTAACATATATGGCTACTCCACCTCCTCGTCTAATATATCTATCTGTGTGAAATAGTTTAAATCCATATATTTGATATTCAGCTAATAGTTCTCTATTTTCTACATTCATCCACGTTTCGGTAAGTGCAATAATATCTATTTTTTCTGTGCAGACAAGAGCATTTAATTCGTTAATTTTATTTCTTAGACTTCTACTGTTAGTGTAATATACCCTAAGTGAATTGTTATTTTGCGGACCTTCTCTTTCCCTGATCGTTTTGCCAATTCCTTTCTCCCACAAACACATACTTTTATTACCTCCTTCCTCCAAATCAATTCCCATACCTCTATCTACTAACAGTTTAAACCCAAACAAACACCTCTAACCACTTCTTCTAGCGAGTTCGCAACAGCAACAACCCCAGCTCTCGATAGATGCACCCCATCACGACCATACATTTCATTTCTTCCATAGAAGTGTTCCCAGTTGTCTATGAAAGATATTGCATTTGATTTGCAATATCTTTCCAGCCGGCAATTGACACCAAGTGCCCTCGATATCCATTCATTTCCCACTTCCTTTCTTGGAAGAATGCCACATATGATCGGGATTCCTCCCTTGCTCCTAACTAACTCTATGGCTGTTTTATACCTCTGAATCAGTTCCTCACTCCTGACTCGACCAACATCATTTCCTCCCACGCTAATGCAAATAATGGGATTGTTCCCATTACCAGCCATAATATCATTCATGTTGTTTATAATATCACCAATGCCAGCTCCGGGATAGCAAACCCTTAACCTGTTCCCCCTATCTCTAGCACAAAACGTTCTATCCAAATACCTTATCTGGGAATCTCCCACAACTAATGTTTGCTTAGGTACTTCCTTTACTTTCTGAGGGGCCTGCGCTTCCTTTCTCTTCGTTGCTTTCCCTTTTGCGCGATCCACAGTCTCTCCACAGCACTCGTCCTCCAAAACGTCAAATGAATTTGAAGTTGCTATGACGTTTGAAGGCGGCTTTATCAAGGTCTTCTTAAGGCCCCTGTCTTTCACAACTCTCCAAGACGAGGTCCCTTTACTGCTGGTCTCCTCCTTCGTTACTTCTCGTTGTTTTTTAAGCTGACGCACCTCCTCCCGCAGAGAGTCCAACTCTGTCCTCAGGGCTCCCACTAGAGTCACCAGGTCCTTCACTACAACTTCCATATTGCTATGATAATATAACATATTATCATAGCAATATGATAATATGTTATAATAATATGTTATATAAATCAATAATATTGATTTATAATAATTCTCTGTTTCCTTTGGTATAGCCATGCCCTAATCCAGCTTAATATAGCACCCCCAATACCATGAGACTCTATCTTTTTAATCAGTCTTTCATGTGGCACTGTATCAAAAGCTTTGCTAAAGTCAAGGTATACAACATCGCAATCCTTACCACTATCAACTGCCTCAACAATGCTAGAATAAAAAGATAACAAATTTGTTAAACATGAACGGCCATTTATAAAACCATGTTGCGACTCAATTATTAATTTATGTTTTTCAAAATGAAGACGAATTTTATTTGCTATTATAGATTCGAGCAACTTTCCCACAATAGACGTTAGGCTAATTGGTCGATAGTTAGACGCAAGTGATCTATCTCCTTTCTTAAAAACTGGTATCACATTAGCAACTTTCCAAAACTCTGGCACTCTGCCTGACTCTATTGATTTATTATATATGGTTGACAGTGGGTCACATAGCTCCTCTTTGCATTCTTTAAGCACCCTGGCAAACACTTCATCCGGCCCTGGGGATTTGTTTGGTTTGAGTTTTACTATTTGTTTAAGAACATCCTCCCTGGTAACTGCTAAACTCGTCAACCTGTCATCGTCCCCACCCACATAGACTTGTTCGGCTGAAGGCATATTGTTAAGTTCCTCTTTAGTAAATACAGTTACAAAATATTTATTAAAAATACTACTCATCTCTTCATCACTATCTGTTATTTGACCTGTCTCAGTTTTTAATGGACCTATCCTTTCCCTAGTCTTAGTACGATATAACTGAAAAAACCCTTTAGGATTTGTCTTTGCTTGCCCTGCTATGCGAACTTCATAGTTTCTTTTTGCTTTCCTTATCTCTTTTTTAACATTTCTAACCAGTTGTACGAATTCCTGTTCTAAAGTGACCTCCCCATTTTTAATCCTTTTGTACCAAGCTCTCTTTTTACCTATAAGGTTCTTCAAATTCTTTGTTATCCACTTTGGGTCATTAGTATTCGATCTATTCAGTTTGTATGGTATACTACGTTCCTGTGCTTTGTTTAGAATATTCTTAAATAAGTTATATATTTAATCCACATCGAAATCCCCATTTAAGTCACCTATCGCTGGGTTCATGTCTCGCTCCAAGACCATACCCAAGTCTTTCCAATCAATTTGACCCAAAAAATTTCTTAGGCTATTAAAATCAGCTTTTCGAAAATCTGGCACTTTAACAGAATTTTCTCCTACTGGTCTATTCCATTCTATGCTAAATCTGATTTCTTTGTGATCACTGCTCCCTAGCTCACTCCCTATTTCGATGTCATTAATTTGCGTTTCCCTGTTAGTTAACACTAAATCTAAAATATTATTGTCCCGTGTTGGTTCCTTAATGTGTTGTGTAAGAAAGCAATCGTCAATTAATTCTAGAAAATCTTCTGCTTCACTATTCCCTGTTTTGTTCAACCAGTTTATTCCGCTAAAATTAAAGTCACCCATGACATAAATACTGTTAGATCTAGATGCTCTAGATATTTCATCCCATAGGTGCTTTGCTTCCATTCTGTCTAAATTTGGTGGCCTATATATTACTCCTATTATAATATTATTTGCTTTTTCGTTTAATTCTATCCAAATAGTTTCTCTGTGTGGCTCAGTTTTGATTCCCTCTTTGAGACTACATTTCAAATTGTCCCTAACATATATGGCTACTCCACCTCCTCGTCTAATATATCTATCTGTGTGAAATAGTTTAAATCCATTTATCTGATATTCAGCAAATAGTTCTCTATTTTCTACATTCATCCACGTTTCGGTAAGTGCAATAATATCTATTTTTTCTGTGCAGACAAGAGCATTTAATTCATTAATTTTATTTCTTAGACTTCTACTGTTAGTGTAATATACCCTAAGTGAATTGTTATTTTGCGGCCGTTCTCTTTCCCTGATCGTTTTGCCAATTCCTTTCTCCCACAAACACATACTTTTATTACCTCCTTCCTCCAAATCAATTCCCATACCTCTATCTACTAACAGTTTAAACCCAAACAAACACCTCTAACCACTTCTTCCAACGAGTTCGCAACAGCAACAACCCCAGCTCTCGATAGATGCACCCCATCACGAGCATACATTTCATTTTTTCCATAGAAGTGTTCCCAGTTGTCTATGAAAGATATTGCATTTGATTTGCAATATCTTTCCAGCCGGCAATTGACACCAAGTGCCCTCGATATCCATTCATTTCCCACTGCCTTTCTTGGAAGAATGTCACATATGATCGGGATTCCTCCCTTGCTCCTAACTAATTCTATGGCTGTTTTATACCTCTGAATCAGTTCCTCACTCCTAACTCGACTAACATCATTTCCTCCCATGCTAATGCAAATAATGGGATTGTTCCCATTTCCAGCCATAATATCATTCATGTTGTTTATAATATCACCAATGCCAGCTCCGGGATAGCAAACCCTTAACCTGTTCCCCCTATCTCTAGCACAAAACGCTCTATCCAAATACCTTATCTGGGAATCTCCCACAACTAAGGTTTGCTTAGGTACTTCCTTTACTCTCTGAGGGGCCTGCGCTTCCTTGCTCTTCGTTGCTTTCCCTTTTGCGCGATCCGCAGTCTCACCACAGCACTCGTCCTCCAAAACGTCAAGTGAATTAGAAGTTGCTATGGCTTTTGAAGGCGGCTTTATCAAAGTCTTCTTAAGGCCCCTGTCTTTCACAACTCTCCAAGACGAGGTCCCTTTACTACTGGTCTCCTCCTTCGTTACTTCTCGTTGTTCTTTCAGCTGACGCACCTCCTCCCGCAGAGAGTCCAACTCTGTCCTCAGGGCTCCCACTAGAGTCACCAGGTCCTTCACTACAACTTCCATATTGCTATGATAATATAACAACACTCAGGAGCTCCGGTTAACACAACCTCTCACTGTGACTTCACCTGACTGACTGAATTGAGTTGCCGCGAATATATTTTTGTTTATTTTTTGCGCACAGTTCCAAATACATTTTATTTGTTTTTACGTGCTAATCCTATGTATAATGAACACGTACACTACATTATGGTAGTAAAACATCCGTACTGTCCAAGGACACTGTTACGTGCATGACACTTGTGTACACATATCTTGCACATATTTACCATGTATCTTGCTAATTTATGTATATATATACAATCTATTTACAGACTATAAACTGTCACACAATATACACATTCACCATCAACACATTCAGAACACCGCGAGTGTGAGCAGCCACACCCAGCCAGCCCTCCCTCACTCCTCCAACATTGCCCCTCCCATCATACAGTTATTCACACCAATGTTTCATGTTCATTTATGTATATTTACAACATATGTACACACTATACACTGTCACACACTATATACATTTACCATCAACACATTCAGAACATCGCGAGTGTGAGCAGTCACACCCAGACAAGCCCTCCCTCACTCCAACATCTTACTCGCCAACATAGCTCCTCCCACCATACTGTCATTGTTTTTATTACACTATTTACACATGTTATATATACTTATCTACATGTTTTATCTACTTGAACTTTGCAAGTAAGCCGGTATTGTGTCCAAACAGTACAGTGGCCATCTTACACTGCATGAGAAATCACACAGCAGACAGCAGACGACGCTACAATTACGACATCACATCCCTCACCAAAATAGCTCGTATGGGCCAATAGCAGCTGCCTCGTATTGGCCAATAGAAGCTGCCTCATATGGGCCAATTTAAATCAATAGAGTCAGGCAGAGTGCCAGAGTTTTGGAAAGTTGCTAATGTGATACCAGTTTTTAAGAAAGGAGATAGATCACTTGCGTCTAACTATCGACCAATTAGCCTAACGTCTATTGTGGGAAAGTTACTCGAATCTATAATAGCAAATAAAATTCGTCTTCATCTTGAAAAACATAATTTAATAATTGAGTCGCAACATGGTTTTATAAATGGCCGTTCATGTTTAACAAATTTGTTATCTTTTTATTCTAGCATTGTTGAGGCAGTTGATAGTGGTAAGGATTGCGATGTTGTATACCTTGACTTTAGCAAAGCTTTTGATACAGTGCCACATGAAAGACTGATTAAAAAGATAGAGTCTCATGGTATTGGGGGTGCTATATTAAGCTGGATTAGGGCATGGCTATACCAAACATAAGAACATAAGAACATAAGAACAAAGGTAACTGCAGAAGGCCTATTGGCCCATACGAGGCAGCTCCTATTCTATAACCACCCAATCCCACTCATATACTTGTCCAACCCGTGCTTGAAACAATCGAGGGACCCCACCTCCACAATGTTACGCGGCAATTGGTTCCACAAATCAACAACCCTGTTACTGAACCAGTATTTACCCAAGTCTTTCCTAAATCTAAACTTATCCAATTTATATCCATTGTTTCGTGTTCTGTCCTGTGTTGATACTTTTAATACCCTATTAATATCCCCCCAGTTATGTCCATTCATCCACTTGTAAACCTCTATCATGTCACCCCTAACTCTTCGCCTTTCCAGTGAATGCAACTTAAGCTTTGTTAATCTTTCTTCATATGAAAGATTTCTAATTTGGGGAATTAACTTAGTCATCCTACGCTGGACACGTTCAAGTGAATTTATATCCATTCTATAATATGGCGACCAAAACTGAACTGCATAATCTAAATGGGGCCTAACTAGAGCAAGATATAGCTTGAGAACCACACCAGGTGTCTTGTTACTAACGCTGCGATTAATAAATCCAAGTGTCCGATTTGCCTTATTACGAACATTTATGCATTGATCCTTTTGTTTTAAATTCTTACTAATCATAACTCCCAGATCCCTTTCGCAATCCGACTTCGCAATCACAACACCATCTAGCTCGTATCTTGTAACTCTATCATCATTACCTAACCTCAGAACTTTACATTTATCAGCATTAAACTGCATCTGCCAATCCTTTGACCATTTCAAAACCCTATCTAGATCAACTTGAAGTGATAGTGAGTCCTCCTCCGAATTAATTTCCCTACCGATTTTCGTATCATCGGCAAATTTGCAAATGTTGCTACTCAAACCTGAATCTAAATCATTTATATATATTATAAACAACAGAGGTCCCAGGACAGAGCCTTGAGGCACTCCACTTACAACATTTTCCCACTCTGACTTGATTCCATTTATACTAACTCTCTGTTTCCTTTGGTATAGCCATGCCCTAATCCAGCTTAATATAGCGCCCCCAATACCATGAGACTCTATTTTTTTAATCAGTCTTTCATGTGGCACTGTATCAAAAGCTTTGCTAAAGTCAAGGTATACAACATCGCAATCCTTACCACTATCAACTGCCTCAACAATGCTAGAATAAAAAGATAACAAATTTGTTAAACATGAACGGCCATTTATAAAACCATGTTGCGACTCAATTATTAATTTATGTTTTTCAAGATGAAGACGAATTTTATTTGCTATTATAGATTCGAGTAACTTTCCCACAATAGACGTTAGGCTAATTGGTCGATAGTTAAGAACATAAGAACATAAGAACAAAGGTAACTGCAGAAGGCCTATTGGCCCATACGAGGCAGCTCCTATTCTATAACCACCCAATCCCACTCATATACTTGTCCAACCCGTGCTTGAAACAATCGAGGGACCCCACCTCCACAATGTTACGCGGCAATTGGTTCCACAAATCAACAACCCTGTTACTGAACCAGTATTTACCCAAGTCTTTCCTAAATCTAAACTTATCCAATTTATATCCATTGTTTCGTGTTCTGTCCTGTGTTGATACTTTTAATACCCTATTAATATCCCCCCGGTTATGTCCATTCATCCACTTGTAAACCTCTATCATGTCACCCCTAACTCTTCGCCTTTCCAGTGAATGCAACTTAAGCTTTGTTAATCTTTCTTCATATGAAAGATTTCTAATTTGGGGAATTAACTTAGTCATCCTACGCTGGACACGTTCAAGTGAATTTATATCCATTCTATAATATGGCGACCAAAACTGAACTGCATAATCTAAATGGGGCCTAACTAGAGCAAGATATAGCTTGAGAACCACACCAGGTGTCTTGTTACTAACGCTGCGATTAATAAATCCAAGTGTCCGATTTGCCTTATTACGAACATTTATGCATTGATCCTTTTGTTTTAAATTCTTACTAATCATAACTCCCAGATCCCTTTCGCAATCCGACTTCGCAATCACAACACCATCTAGCTCGTATCTTGTAACTCTATCATCATTACCTAACCTCAGAACTTTACATTTATCAGCATTAAACTGCATCTGCCAATCCTTTGACCATTTCAAAACCCTATCTAGATCAACTTGAAGTGATAGTGAGTCCTCCTCCGGATTAATTTCCCTACCGATTTTCGTATCATCGGCAAATTTGCAAATGTTGCTACTCAAACCTGAATCTAACGTCACCCCTAACTCTTCGCCTTTCCAGTGAATGCAACTTAAGCTTTGTTAATCTTTCTTCATATGCAAGATTTCTAATTTGGGGAATTAACTTAGTCATCCTACGCTGGACACGTTCAAGTGAATTTATATCCATTCTATAATATGGCGACCAAAACTGAACTGCATAATCTAAATGGGGCCTAACTAGAGCAAGATATAGCTTGAGAACCACACCAGGTGTCTTGTTACTAACGCTGCGATTAATAAATCCAAGTGTCCGATTTGCCTTATTACGAACATTTATGCATTGATCCTTTTGTTTTAAATTCTTACTAATCATAACTCCCAGATCCCTTTCGCAATCCGACTTCGCAATCACAACACCATCTAGCTCGTATCTTGTAACTCTATCATCATTACCTAACCTCAGAACTTTACATTTATCAGCATTAAACTGCATCTGCCAATCCTTTGACCATTTCAAAACCCTATCTAGATCAACTTGAAGTGATAGTGAGTCCTCCTCCGAATTAATTTCCCTACCAATTTTCGTATCATCGGCAAATTTGCAAATGTTGCTACTCAAACCTGAATCTAAATCATTTATATATATTATAAACAACAGAGGTCCCAGGACAGAGCCTTGAGGCACTCCACTTACAACATTTTCCCACTCTGACTTGATTCCATTTAAGAACATAAGAACATAAGAACAAAGGTAACTGCAGAAGGCCTATTGGCCCATACGAGGCAGCTCCTATTCTATAACCACCCAATCCCACTCATATACTTGTCCAACCCGTGCTTGAAACAATCGAGGGACCCCACCTCCACAATGTTACGCGGCAATTGGTTCCACAAATCAACAACCCTGTTACTGAACCAGTATTTACCCAAGTCTTTCCTAAATCTAAACTTATCCAATTTATATCCATTGTTTCGTGTTCTGTCCTGTGTTGATACTTTTAATACCCTATTGATATCCCCCCGGTTATGTCCATTCATCCACTTGTAAACCTCTATCATGTCACCCCTAACTCTTCGCCTTTCCAGTGAATGCAACTTAAGCTTTGTTAATCTTTCTTCATATGAAAGATTTCTAATTTGGGGAATTAACTTAGTCATCCTACGCTGGACACGTTCAAGTGAATTTATATCCATTCTATAATATGGTGACCAAAACTGAACTGCATAATCTAAATGGGGCCTAACTAGAGCAAGATATAGCTTGAGAACCACACCAGGTGTCTTGTTACTAACGCTGCGATTAATAAATCCAAGTGTCCGATTTGCCTTATTACGAACATTTATGCATTGATCCTTTTGTTTTAAATTCTTACTAATCATAACTCCCAGATCCCTTTCGCAATCCGACTTCGCAATCACAACACCATCTAGCTCGTATCTTGTAACTCTATCATCATTACCTAACCTCAGAACTTTACATTTACCAGCATTAAACTGCATCTGCCAATCCTTTGACCATTTCAAAACCCTATCTAGATCAACTTGAAGTGATAGTGAGTCCTCCTCCGAATTAATTTCCCTACCGATTTTCGTATCATCGGCAAATTTGCAAATGTTGCTACTCAAACCTGAATCTAAATCATTTATATATATTATAAACAACAGAGGTCCCAGGACAGAGCCTTGAGGCACTCCACTTACAACATTTTCCCACTCTGACTTGATTCCATTTATACTAACTCTCTGTTTCCTTTGGTATAGCCATGCCCTAATCCAGCTTAATATAGCACCCCCAATACCATGAGACTCTATTTTTTTAATCAGTCTTTCATGTGGCACTGTATCAAAAGCTTTGCTAAAGTCAAGGTATACAACATCGCAATCCTTACCACTATCAACTGCCTCAACAATGCTAGAATAAAAAGATAACAAATTTGTTAAACATGAACGGCCATTTATAAAACCATGTTGCGACTCAATTATTAATTTATGTTTTTCAAGATGAAGACGAATTTTATTTGCTATTATAGATTCGAGTAACTTTCCCACAATAGACGTTAGGCTAATTGGTCGATAGTTAGACGCAAGTGATCTATCTCCTTTCTTAAAAACTGGTATCACATTAGCAACTTTCCAAAACTCTGGCACTCTGCCTGACTCTATTGATTTATTAAATATGGTTGACAGTGGGTCACAAAGCTCCTCTTTGCATTCTTTAAGCACCCTAGCAAACACTTCATCCGGCCCTGGGGATTTGTTTGGTTTGAGTTTTACTATTTGTTTAAGAACATCCTCCCTGGTAACTGCTAAACTCGTCAACCTGTCCTCGTCCCCACCCACATAGACTTGTTCGGCTGAAGGCATATTGTTAAGTTCCTCTTTAGTAAATACAGATACAAAATATTTATTAAAAATACTACTCATCTCTTCATCACTATCTGTTATTTGACCTGTCTCAGTTTTTAATGGACCTATCCTTTCCCTAGTCTTAGTACGATATAACTGAAAAAACCCTTTAGGATTTGTCTTTGCTTGCCCTGCTATGCGAACTTCATAGTTTCTTTTTGCTTTCCTTATCTCTTTTTTAACATTTCTAACCAGTTGTACGAATTCCTGTTCTAAAGTGACCTCCCCATTTTTAATCCTTTTGTACCAAGCTCTCTTTTTACCTATAAGGTTCTTCAAATTCTTTGTTATCCACTTTGGGTCATTAGTATACGATCTATTCAATTTGTATGGTATACTACGTTCCTGTGCTTTGTTTAGAATATTCTTAAATAAGTTATTTATTGAATCCACATCGAAATCCCCATTTAAGTCACCTAACGCTGGGTTCATGTCTCGCTCCAAGACCGGCCCACACCCCATACCCAAGCCTTTCCAATCAATTTGACCCAAAAAATTTCTTAGGCTATTAAAATCAGCTTTTCGAAAATCTGGCACTTTAACAGAATTTTCTCCTACTGGTCTATTCCATTCTATGCTAAATCTGATTTCTTTGTGATCACTGCTCCCTAGCTCACTCCCTATTTCGATGTCATTAATTTGCGTTTCCCTGTTAGTTAACACTAAATCTAAAATATTATTTTCCCGTGTTGGTTCCTTAATGTGTTGCGTAAGAAAGCAATCGTCAATTAATTCTAGAAAATCTTCTGCTTCACTATTCCCTGTTTTGTTCAACCAGTTTATTCCGCTAAAATTAAAGTCACCCATGACATAAATACTGTTAGATCTAGATGCTCTAGATATTTCATCCCATAGATGCTTTGCTTCCATTCTGTCTAAATTTGGTGGCCTATATATTACTCCTATTATAATATTATTAGCTTTTTCGTTTAATTCAATCCAAATAGTTTCTGTGTGTGGCTCTGTTTTGATTCCCTCTTTGAGACTACATTTCAAATTGTCCCTAACATATATGGCTACTCCACCTCCTCGTCTAATATATCTATCTGTGTGAAATAGTTTAAATCCATATATTTGATATTCAGCTAATAGTTCTCTATTTTCTACATTCATCCACGTTTCGGTAAGTGCAATAATATCTATTTTTTCTGTGCAGACAAGAGCATTTAATTCGTTAATTTTATTTCTTAGACTTCTACTGTTAGTGTAATATACCCTAAGTGAATTGTTATTTTGCGGACCTTCTCTTTCCCTGATCGTTTTGCCAATTCCTTTCTCCCACAAACACATACTTTTATTACCTCCTTCCTCCAAATCAATTCCCATACCTCTATCTACTAACAGTTTAAACCCAAACAAACACCTCTAACCACTTCTTCTAGCGAGTTCGCAACAGCAACAACCCCAGCTCTCGATAGATGCACCCCATCACGAGCATACATTTCATTTCTTCCATAGAAGTGTTCCCAGTTGTCTATGAAAGATATTGCATTTGATTTGCAATATCTTTCCAGCCGGCAATTGACACCAAGTGCCCTCGATATCCATTCATTTCCCACTCCCTTTCTTGGAAGAATGCCACATATGATCGGGATTCCTCCCTTGCTCCTAACTAACTCTATGGCTGTTTTATACCTCTGAATCAGTTCCTCACTCCTGACTCGACCAACATCATTTCCTCCCACGCTAATGCAAATAATGGGATTGTTCCCATTACCAGCCATAATATCATTCATGTTGTTTATAATATCACCAATGCCAGCTCCGGGATAGCAAACCCTTAACCTGTTCCCCCTATCTCTAGCACAAAACGTTCTATCCAAATACCTTATCTGGGAATCTCCCACAACTAATGTTTGCTTAGGTACTTCCTTTACTTTCTGAGGGGCCTGCGCTTCCTTTCTCTTCGTTGCTTTCCCTTTTGCGCGATCCACAGTCTCTCCACAGCACTCGTCCTCCAAAACGTCAAATGAATTTGAAGTTGCTATGGCGTTTGAAGGCGGCTTTATCAAAGTCTTCTTAAGGCCCCTGTCTTTCGCAACTCTCCAAGACGAGGTCCCTTTACTGCTGGTCTCCTCCTTCGTTACTTCTCGTTGATAGTTAGACGCAAGTGATCTATCTCCTTTCTTAAAAACTGGTATCACATTAGCAACTTTCCAAAACTCTGGCACTCTGCCTGACTCTATTGATTTATTAAATATGGTTGACAGTGGGTCACAAAGCTCCTCTTTGCATTCTTTAAGCACCCTAGCAAACACTTCATCCGGCCCTGGGGATTTGTTTGGTTTGAGTTTTACTATTTGTTTAAAAACATCCTCCCTGGTAACTGCTAAACTCGTCAACCTGTCCTCGTCCCCACCCACATAGACTTGTTCGGCTGAAGGCATATTGTTAAGTTCCTCTTTAGTAAATACAGATACAAAATATTTATTAAAAATACTACTCATCTCTTCATCACTATCTGTTATTTGACCTGTCTCAGTTTTTAATGGACCTATCCTTTCCCTAGTCTTAGTACGATATAACTGAAAAAACCCTTTAGGATTTGTCTTTGCTTGCCCTGCTATGCGAACTTCATAGTTTCTTTTTGCTTTCCTTATCTCTTTTTTAACATTTCTAACCAGTTGTACGAATTCCTGTTCTAAAGTGACCTCCCCATTTTTAATCCTTTTGTACCAAGCTCTCTTTTTACCTATAAGGTTCTTCAAATTCTTTGTTATCCACTTTGGGTCATTAGTATACGATCTATTCAATTTGTATGGTATACTACGTTCCTGTGCTTTGTTTAGAATATTCTTAAATAAGTTATATATTGAATCCACATCGAAATCCCCATTTAAGTCACCTATCGGTGGGTTCATGTCTCGCTCCAAGACCGGCCCACACCCCATACCCAAGCCTTTCCAATCAATTTGACCCAAAAAATTTCTTAGGCTATTAAAATCAGCTTTTCGAAAATCTGGCACTTTAACAGAATTTTCTCCTACTGGTCTATTCCATTCTATGCTAAATCTGATTTCTTTGTGATCACTGCTCCCTAGCTCACTCCCTATTTCGATGTCATTAATTTGCGTTTCCCTGTTAGTTAACACTAAATCTAAAATATTATTTTCCCGTGTTGGTTCCTTAATGTGTTGCGTAAGAAAGCAATCGTCAATTAATTCTAGAAAATCTTCTGCTTCACTATTCCCTGTTTTGTTCAACCAGTTTATTCCGCTAAAATTAAAGTCACCCATGACATAAATACTGTTAGATCTAGATGCTCTAGATATTTCATCCCATAGATGCTTTGCTTCCATTCTGTCTAAATTTGGTGGCCTATATATTACTCCTATTATAATATTATTAGCTTTTTCGTTTAATTCAATCCAAATAGTTTCTGTGTGTGGCTCTGTTTTGATTCCCTCTTTGAGACTACATTTCAAATTGTCCCTAACATATATGGCTACTCCACCTCCTCGTCTAATATATCTATCTGTGTGAAATAGTTTAAATCCATATATTTGATATTCAGCTAATAGTTCTCTATTTTCTACATTCATCCACGTTTCGGTAAGTGCAATAATATCTATTTTTTCTGTGCAGACAAGAGCATTTAATTCGTTAATTTTATTTCTTAGACTTCTACTGTTAGTGTAATATACCCTAAGTGAATTGTTATTTTGCGGACCTTCTCTTTCCCTGATCGTTTTGCCAATTCCTTTCTCCCACAAACACATACTTTTATTACCTCCTTCCTCCAAATCAATTCCCATACCTCTATCTACTAACAGTTTAAACCCAAACAAACACCTCTAACCACTTCTTCTAGCGAGTTCGCAACAGCAACAACCCCAGCTCTCGATAGATGCACCCCATCACGAGCATACATTTCATTTCTTCCATAGAAGTGTTCCCAGTTGTCTATGAAAGATATTGCATTTGATTTGCAATATCTTTCCAGCCGGCAATTGACACCAAGTGCCCTCGATATCCATTCATTTCCCACTCCCTTTCTTGGAAGAATGCCACATATGATCGGGATTCCTCCCTTGCTCCTAACTAACTCTATGGCTGTTTTATACCTCTGAATCAGTTCCTCACTCCTGACTCGACCAACATCATTTCCTCCCACGCTAATGCAAATAATGGGATTGTTCCCATTACCAGCCATAATATCATTCATGTTGTTTATAATATCACCAATGCCAGCTCCGGGATCGCAAACCCTTAACCTGTTCCCCCTATCTCTAGCACAAAGGAAACAGAGAGTTAGTATAAATGGAATCAAGTCAGATTGGGAAAATGTTGTAAGTGGAGTGCCTCAAGGCTCTGTCCTGGGACCTCTGTTGTTTATAATATATATAAATGATTTAGATTCAGGTTTGAGTAGCAACATTTGCAAATTTGCCGATGATACGAAAATCGGTAGGGAAATTAATTCGGAGGAGGACTCACTATCACTTCAAGTTGATCTAGATAGGGTTTTGAAATGGTCAAAGGATTGGCAGATGCAGTTTAATGCTGATAAATGTAAAGTTCTGAGGTTAGGTAATGATGATAGAGTTACAAGATACGAGCTAGATGGTGTTGTGATTGCGGAGTCGGATTGCGAAAGGGATCTGGGAGTTATGATTAGTAAGAATTTAAAACAAAAAGATCAATGCATAAATGTTCGTAATAAGGCAAATCGGACACTTGGATTTATTAATCGCAGCGTTAGTAACAAGACACCTGGTGTGGTTCTCAAGCTATATCTTGCTCTAGTTAGGCCCCATTTAGATTATGCAGTTCAGTTTTGGTCGCCATATTATAGAATGGATATAAATTCACTTGAACGTGTCCAGCGTAGGATGACTAAGTTAATTCCCCAAATTAGAAATCTTTCATATGAAGAAAGATTAACAAAGCTTAAGTTGCATTCACTGGAAAGGCGAAGAGTTAGGGGTGACATGATAGAGGTTTACAAGTGGATGAATGGACATAACCGGGGGGATATTAATAGGGTATTAAAAGTATCAACACAGGACAGAACACGAAACAATGGGTATAAATTGGATAAGTTTAGATTTAGGAAAGACTTGGGTAAATACTGGTTCAGTAACAGGGTTGTTGATTTGTGGAACCAATTGCCGCGTAACATTGTGGAGGTGGGGTCCCTCGATTGTTTCAAGCACGGGTTGGACAAGTATATGAGTGGGATTGGGTGGTTATAGAATAGGAGCTGCCTCGTATGGGCCAATAGGCCTTCTGCAGTTACCTTTGTTCTTATGTTCTTATGTTCTTAATAGCAGCTGCCTCGTATTGGCCAATAGCAGCTGCCTCGTATGGGCCAACAGCAGCTGCCTCGTATGGGCCAATAGCAGCTGCCTCCTATGGGCCAATAGCAGCTGCCTCCTATGGGATAATGGCAGCTGCCTCCTATGGGCCAATAGCAGCTGCCTCGTATGGACCAATAGCAGATGCCTCGTATGGGCCAATAGCAGCTGCCTCGTATGGACCAATAGCAGCTGCCTCGTATAAGAACATAAGAACAAAGGTAACTGCAGAAGGACCATTGGCCCATACGAGGCAGCTCCTATCTATAACCACCCAATCCCACTCATATACTTGTCCAACCCATGCTTGAAACAATCGAGGGACCCCACCTCCACCACGTTACGCGGCAATTGGTTCCACAAATCAACAAACCTGTTACTGAACCAGTATTTACCCAAGTCTTTCCTAAATCTAAACTTATCCAATTCATACCCATTGTTTCGTGTTCTGCCGTGTGTTGATGTTTTTAATACCCTATTAATATTCCCCCTGTTATGTCCATTCATCCACTTGTAAACCTCTATCATGTCACCCCTAACTCTTCGCCTTTCCAGTGAATGCAACTTAAGCTTTGTTAATCTTTCTTCATATGAAAGATTTCTAATTTGAGGAATTAACTTAGTCATCCTACGTTGGACACGTTCAAGTGAATTTATATCCATTCTATAATACGGCGACCAAAACTGAACTGCGTAATCTAAATGGGGCCTAACAAGAGCAAAATATAGCTTAAGATAAACACCAGGTGTCTTGTTACTAACGCTTCGATTAATAAATCCCAGTGCCCTATTCGCCTTATTACGAACATTCATGCATTGATCCTTTTGTTTTAAACTCTTACTAATCATAACTCCCAGATCCCTTTCGCAATCCGACTTCGCAATCTCAACACCATCTAGCTCGTATCTTGTAACTCTATCATCATTATCACCTCTCAGTGAGACAGGTGCTGTCACAGTGAGAGGTTGTGTTAGCTGGAGCTCTGGAGTAACATTATTATTGCAATAATGGAAGGATTAGTGAATGATTTGGTGAGTTTGGTTGGAGCTCTGAGAGCAGAGATGGATTCCCTGCGGGAGGAGGTACGACGGCTGAGACTTCGAGAGGAAACGAAGGAGGAGACCAGTGTTGACGAGACCTCATCGTGGAGAGTAGTGAAAGACAGGGGTCTTAAGAAGACCTTGACAAGGCCGCCTACAGACGCCCTAAGGACGGCAAATTCATTTGCCGTGTTGGAGGACGAGTGCTGTAGTGCGCCTGCAGCGAGGAACGGCGGAGCGCAGGCCCCTCAGGCTGCTCAGAAAGTTAGGGCGGTACCGAAGCGAATTTTGGTTGTGGGAGATTCCCAGGTGAGGTATTTAGACAGAACGTTTTGTGCCAGAGATAGGGGGGAGCAGATTAAGGGTTTGCTATCCGGGAGCTGGAATTGGTGATATTGTTGAAAACATGAATGATATTATGACGGGAAATGGGAACAAACCCATTATATGTATTAGTGCCGGGGGTAATGATGTTGGGCGAGTTAGGAGTGAGGAACTAATACAGAGATTCAGGACAGCCATTGAATTAGTTAGGAGCAAGGGAGGAATCCCGATCATATGTGGCATTCTTCCAAGAAAGGGAGTGGGAAATGAATGGATGTCGAGGGCACTTGGTGTCAATTGCCGGCTGGAAAGATATTGCAAATCAAATGCAATATCTTTCATAGACAACTGGGAACGCTTCTATGGAAGAAATGAAATGTATGCTCGTGATGGGGTGCATCTATCGAGGACTGGGGTTGTTGCTGTTGCGAACTCGTTGGAACCAGTGGTTAGAGGTGTTTGTTTGGGTTTAAACTGTTAGTAGATAGTGGTATGGGAATTGATTTGGAGGGAGGTAATAAAAGTATGTGTTCGTGGGAGAAAAGAATTGGCAAAATGATCAGGGAAAGAAAAGGGCCTCAAAATAACAATTCACTTAGGATATATTACACTAACAGTAGAAGTCTAAGAAATAAAATTAATGAATTAAATGCTCTTGTCTGCACAGAAAAAATAGATATTATTGCACTTACCGAAACATGGATGAATGTAGAAAATAGAGAACTATTAGCTGAATATCAGATAAATGGATTTAAACTATTTCACACAGATAGATATATTAGACGAGGAGGGGAAGTAGCCATATATGTTAGGGACAATTTGAAATGTAGTCTCAAAGAGGGAATCAAAACTGAGCCACACACAGAAACTATTTGGATAGAATTAAACGAAAAAGCCAATAATATTATAATAGGAGTTATATATAGGCCACCAAATTTAGACAGAATATAAGCAAAGCATCTATGGAATGAAATATCTAGAGCATCATCGGCATTTCGTATCATCGGCAAATTTGCAAATGTTGCTACTCAAACCTGAATGTAAATCATTTATATATATTATAAACAACAGAGGGCCCAGGACAGAGCCCTGAGGTACTCTACTAACAACATTATCCCACTCTGACTTAACTCCATTTATACTAACTCTCTGTTTCCTTTGGAATAGCCATGCCCTAATCCAAGTTAATATAGCACCCCCAATACCATGAGCTTCTATTTTTTTAATTAGTCTTTCATATGGCACTGTATCAAAAGCTTTGCTAAAGTCAAGGTACACAACATCACAATCCTTACCACTATCAACTGCCTCAACTATGCTGGAATAAAAAGTTAGCAAATTTGTTAAACATGAACGGCCATTTGTAAAACCATGTTGCGACTCATTTATTAATTTATGTTTTTCAAGATGGAGACGAATTGTATTTGCAATTATTGATTCAAGTAACTTTCCCACTATAGACGTTAGGCTAATTGGCCGATAGTTTGACGCAAGTGATCTATCTCCTTTCTTAAAAATTGGTACCACATTAGCTACCTTCCATGACTCTGGCACTCTGCCTGACTCTATTGATTTATTAAATATGGTAGACAGTGGCTCGGAAAGCTCCTCTTTGCATTCTTTAAGCACCCTGGCAAACACTTCATCCGGCCCTGGGGATTTGTTTGGTTTTAGTTTTTCTAATTGTTTAATTACATCCTCCCTGGTAACTGCTAAACTAGTCAACCTGTCCTCGTCCTCACCCACATAGACTTGTTCGGCTGATGGCATATTGTTAAGTTCTTCTTTAGTAGATACAGATATAAAATATTTATTAAAAATACTACTCATCTCCTTGTCATTATCCGTTATTTGACCTGTCTTAGATTTTAATGGACCTATCCTTTCCCTAGTCTTAGTTCGATACAACTTAAAAAACCCTTTAGGATTTGACTTTGCTTGCTCTGCTATGCGAACTTCATAGTTTCTTTTTGCTTTCCTAATCTCTTTTTTAACATTTCTAACCAGTTGTATGAATTTCTGTTCTAAACTGACTTCCCCATTTTTAATCCTTTTGTACCAAGCTCTCTTTTTTCCTATAAGGTTCTTTAAATTATTTCTTATCCACTTTGGGTCATTAGTATTCGATCTATTCAATTTGTATGGTATACTGCGTTCCTGTGCTTTGTTTAGAATATTCTTAAATAAGTTATATATTAAATCCACATCGAAATCCCCTTTTACGTCACCTATCGCTGGGTTCATGTCTCGCTCCAAGACCGGCCCACACCCCATACCCAAGACTTTCCAATCTATTTGACCCCAAAAAAATTCTTAGGCTATTAAAATCAGTTTTTCGAAAATCTGGCACTCTAACAGAATTTTCTCCTACAGGTTTATTCCATTCTATGCTAAACCTGATTACTTTGTGATCACCGTTCCCTAGCTCACTCCCTATTTTGATGTCATTAATTTGTGTTTCCCTGTTAGTTAACACTAAATCTAAAATATTATTTTCCCGCGTTGGTTCGTTAATGTGTTGCGTAAGAAAGCAATCGTCAATTAATTCTGGAAAATCTTCTGCTTCACTATTCCCTGTTTTGTTCACCCAGTTTATTCCACTAAAATTAAAGTCACCTATGACATAAATACTGTTAGATCTAGATGCTCTAGATATTTCATCCCATAGATGCTTTGCTTCCATTCTGTCTAAATTTGGTGGCCTATATATAACTCCTATTATAATATTATTTGCTTTTTCGTTTAATTCTATCCAAATAGTTTCTGTGTGTGGCTCAGTTTTGATTCCCTCTTTGAGACTACATTTCAAATTGTCCCTAACATATATGGCTACTCCCCCTCCTCGTCTAATATATCTATCTATGCGAAATAGTTTAAATCCATACATTTGATATTCAGCTAATAGTTCTCTATTTTCTACATTCATCCACGTTTCGGTAAGTGCAATAATATCTATTTTTTTCTGTGCAGACAAGAGCATTTAATTCGTTAATTTTATTTCTTAGACTTCTACTGTTAGTGTAATATACCCTAAGTGAATTGTTATTTTGAGGCCCTTTTCTTTCCCTGATCATTTTGCCAATTCTTTTCTCCCACAAACACATACTTTTATTACCTCCTTCCTTCAAATCAATTCCCATACCACTATGTACTAACAGTCTCCGTGGTGTAGTGGTAAGACACTCGCCTGGCGTTCCGCGAGCGCTATGTCATGGGTTCGTATCCTGGCCGGGGAGGATTTACTGGGCGCAATTCCTTAACTGTAGCCTCTGTTTAACGCAACAGTAAAATGTGTACTTGGATGAAAAAACGATTCTTCGCGGCAGGGGATCGTATTCCAGGGACCTGCCCGAAACGCTACGCGTACTAGTGGCTGTACAAGAATGTAACAACTCTTGTATATATCTCAAAAAAAAAAAAAAAAAAAAAACAGTTTAAACCCAAACAAACACCTCTAACCACTTCTTCCAACGAGTTCACAACAGCAACAACCCCAGCCCTCGATAGATGCACCCCATCACGAGCATACATTTCATTTCTTCCATAGAAGTGTTCCCAGTTGTCTATGAAAGATATTGCATTTGATTTGCAATATCTTTCCAGCCGGCAATTGACACCAAGTGCCCTCGACATCCATTCATTTCCCGCTCCCTTTCTTGGAAGAATGCCACATATAATCGGGATTCCTCCCTTGCTCCTAACTAATTCAATGGCTGTCCTGAATCTCTGTATTAGTTCCTCACTCCTAACTCGCCCAACATCATTACCCCAATAGTATGGGCCAATAGCAGCTGCCTCGTATGGGCCAATCCTGGTCACTAATGTCTGTAAATGAATAATTGACCACAAGTTTATTTTGAAAAGGAACCTAAGAAGTCGTTTGAAGATTCCTAGATGGACGAAATAATGCTGTGGCTAGCGCTGTGAACATCGTGAACAGCATTGAATCACTGATATTTGAACATTGTACCCAGTCATTATCCCACTAAGGCTTTTCTATAATACTATCACGGCTAAATAATACAGGTTATATATATATTTTGACATTATTAGGCAATGCTGTGGTCACACGCTGAACAGCAGAGCTGTGCGCTCATGCTGCGAGCGCCAGCCTTGGTTGCTCACTCACTACCGAGGCTCTGACACCCGGCAATGTGGACCATGATTTTTTTTAAAGATGGCGTCTGTTTACAAGAGCCCTGAGGAAACTGATGTGAACCCCATGTATCCGCAGGAGTTTTGAATGGAACGTGAAAAATAAAAACACCTGGAGGCGCGTTGCGCACCTGAAGCCTGGGCCTGCAGGTGCGTTGCGCAGTTAAAGGGTTAAGGCACTGAAATGGGGAATCCCCTGGATAAGGCATCAGCAATCACATTTTGCCTTCCAAGGATATGTCTAATTACTATGTTGAACTCTTGTAAAATCAAAGACCATCTAAGAATTCTTTGGTTCTTACACTTCATGGAGTTTAAATGTCAGGGGATTATGATCTGTGTATATGACAACTTGATTACCTGACAGGTATGTTTCAAACTTCTTAACTGCCAAAATCAAACAATGAGTTTCCTTCTCTACCACAGAATAATTAGTTTGTGCCTTATCAAATTTACGAGAAAAGTAGTATTCAGGGTGCTCTAAACCATCTGGTCCTACCTGTAAAAGAACCGCACCTGCTCCAAGATCCGAAGCGTCTATGTGCATTATAGAGGGCTCATCAAATTGTGGACTGGCTAGTACAGGTGACGTTGAGAGAATTCCTTTCAACTTCCGAAAAGAGTTCTGACACTCCTGTGTCCACTTGAACTTTACCTGCTCCCTAAGAAGATTAGTTATAGGTGCAGCCACAAGCTGGGAGGGAGCCGGTCGGCCGAGCGGACAGCACGCTCGACTTGTGATCCTGTGGTCCTGGGTTCGATCCCAGGCGCCGGCGAGAAACATTGGGCAGAGTTTCTTTCACCCTATGCCCCTGTTACCTAGCAGTAAAATAGGTACCTGGGTGTTAGTCAGCTGTCACGGGCTGCTTCCTGGGGGTGGAGGTCTGGTCAAGGACCAGGCGCAGGGACACTAAAAAGCCCCAAAATCATCTCATGATAACTCAAGATACAATGGAAAAAATCTTACAATATCTTCTATAATATGCACAGATCCCAATAAACCTCTGCACAGATTTCTTGCTCGTTAGTACTGGGTAATCCACAATTGCCTGGATCTTGCCTTGTAACGGGACTATCTTACCTTGTCCGACCTCATGACCTAAGTAAATTATTGTTCCCTTTAGCCCGCTTTATTTATAATTAGATTAGCATGTCGTAACACTGCAAACAATTGTTTCAAACTAGACATATGACCTTTCCAACACTTACTAAAAATCACAATGCCATCTAAGTATGCTCTACAATCTGGCACATCTTTTAACAAGGAATTCATCAACTTTTGAAAAATTGCTGAGGCATTTCTTAGTCCAAATGGCATCACATTAAATTCAAATACTCCATCAAGGGTGATAAAAGCTGTCACTTCCTTAGCAAAGTTAGTAAGTGGTATCTGGTGATATGCCTTAGATAAGTCTAGTTTTGATACATATTTAGCATGACCAATTTGGTCAATGCACTCCTCAAGCAAAGGTAGTGGGTATACATCAACTACAGTTATCTTGTTAACTTCCTATAGTCCACTACTAACCGCCATTTTCCATCTGGTTTTGGTACCACTAAACACGGTGAATTCCAAGTGCTCTGACTGAGTCGAATGAACCCATGGTGACGAAGATAATCAACTTCCTCCTGGATGATACGTCGTTTCTCGGGGTCACTCGATAAGGGTGTAACCGAATTGGAGTTACCTCTGTCAGTTGAACATCATGAGTAATGAGAGGTGTCTGAGTGGAGACCTCCCCAAACAAGTTGGAGAACGTCTTCAAAAGGTCCTAAAACTCTGCTCTCTGCTCATCCTACAAATGACACAACAATTCTTCCCCGGACCTGGAATTAGATAAAAGAGGATTACCATCTTCCCCTACAACAATTGTCTCCTCAGGGTTTACCTCCTCATTAATTAACACAGCAAGCCACAATGAGCCTTCAAACGATTCACATGCACAATCATTGACTGACGATTATGTTTGGGGTTACAGACTTTATAGGTAAGTTCACCAAAACGTTTTACCACTTGATAAGGTCCTTCAAACTTGTGTGACATAGAAGTTCCCATACGAGGCTTCAAGACCATTACTAAATCTCCTGGTTCAAAAACTCTGAGTTTGGCCTTGAACCGCTTATCATGCCACTCTTTCATTACCTGTTGTGCCTCGCCCAGATCTCGTAACGCCAACTCCTTCGTTTGAGACAGCTTGCTCTTCACATCCTTCAGGTATCTTTCACTCTGTCTAGCTGTTACATCTCCGAACATTTTCTCCTGCAACATTTTTAAAGGTCCTCTCACCTGATGTCCAAATACAAGATCAAATGGAGAGCAGCCTAGGAAAGTGTGCAATCCGTCCCTGGCAGCAAATAGTACAAATGGTAAATTGTCATCTCAATGTCTGGGTGAATCTTCTCCAGTTGCTTTCAACATCTTTTTGAGGGTTTTGTGAAACCGCTTGATTCCCCCTTGACTCTGAGGATGGTAAGGACTAGAGAAGTTATGTTGTATTCCAAAAGAACTACAAAATGTTTTAAAAGTTGTTGAACAAAAATTGCTCCCATTATCAGTTTGAATGATACGGGGCATACCAAATTATGAGAAAAACCGTTGCAAGTGCTTTATGAGTGTAGAAGCCCTAATGTTGTGCAAGGCATATGCTTCAGGAAACCTGGTGGTCATACATACCTGGTCGTGGAACAGTCTGGTTAGGTTTACAAACAGTTTGACATACAACACAATTGTGATAATATCTGACCACATCCTTTTTGAGTTTTGGCCAATAGAAAATCTTACATATTTTATGATACATATTGGAGATCCCTTGGTGACCTCCCATAAGGTCATCATGGGCAGCTTGCAATACCTGCTCCCTATACTCCTTGGGTACGACGAGCTGGGTCCTAGACTCACAATCATCTAATAAGGGAGTTTCTGGTGGTCTCCATCGTCTCATCAAACATTGGTCATTGAAGTAGCAGACCGTGCGCTCATCCAAGGTATCAATAGTGTCAGCTGCGTCTGTATAACATTCAGCTAGACTTGGATCAATACTCTGCAACTCACTCAAGGTCTGTAACTCAACAGCTGGAGCGAGCAGGCAAGGAACTGGTACCTGGGCCACCTCTTCTAGACCATCTGGGTCAGAATAAATTAAGGCTTTGGCACCAGCCTCACTCTCGACATCCGCGTGAGCTAAGAATGTATCCTCAAGGTCCACCTCCACCTCCCTGTCAGAAGGGGTCCTGGCCTCGACAACATCCACCTAAGGAGTCACAGGATTTACCTCACCCTGCTTACCCATGGATCTGGTCACAACAATGGCTGGAAAAATGACACCATGATCCGCATCCGTTTGAGCCAGTACACAACTAGGGTTAGAAAACATGATAAGACACTCTGTCCCACTAACTTAACCCTTGCCAAAATCATTTCCCACAATAACATCAACCCCAGGGATGTGCAACTGCTCACTAACTGCTACAGTGCACCAACCAGGTGTAATAGTTAATTTCAGGTGAACTTTAACTAATGGTACACACTGGACATGTTTCCAATTCCCTGCAATAATACTACCTCACCAGTGCCTTATGTGCTAACATCAGCAAGAACACAGTGAGAAATTGAAGTTTGGGAAGCACCAGTGTCCCTCAATAACTGCACTGTCTTCCAGTTTCCACTATCACAAAGTAAGGTACCCGAATATAGGTACGGTTTAAAGTTAGTCATCCACTTGGGCATGACTGGAACCACACTAGAGTTAAAGGCTTGCACACCCCCTCTCATAATCAGACCGGTAGGTCTCAACTCAGGGTGCAAGGCATAACAGGAATTTACCACATGATCTCTCCTCCTGCAATGCGTGCAATATCTGTGATCGAAACAACTGAACCAACTGCAGGTTTAGACACTACATTATTTGAGGGTGACAATCCTGTCTGCTGTTTCTCAATCTTTGGCTTTACAGGAGAAGAGTTCAGGGGAGTAGGTGAGTTAGCTGGTCTGGCCTGGAAAACAAGAGATTTAGGAACATGATAATTACTCTTATAATTATAATTATTTGATTGTGCTCGAAAAGGTACCTTAGTGAGTAATTCATGTTCGTCTGCTAGCTTGGTTAGTTTCATAATGCCATTAGTCTGTTTATGTTCAGCTATAAACAAGGCTCATTTCTCTGGTAGACAACCTAAAATCTTCTGTCACTATGAGGTTTCTCAAAATCTGTAACGGAAAGTGCTTTTACCCAACTATCAAAATGATTTATTTTAACTCTTACAAAATCAGAAATGGTCTGATCATGTGCTCTCTTTATACCTCTAAATTTCTGTCTATGGACCTTTGGGGTCTGCTGGTATGCATTTAAGATGCTCTGTTGGACAAATTTAAAGTCAAAAGAATTAGCGTCAGGAAGAGATGCAAAAATTTCCTGGGCTTTCCCCTTAAATTGTCCTTGCATAATGGCAACCCATTAATCCACAGGCCAATTCATACTGACTGCTAACTTCTGGAAATGTAAAAAGAATATTTATGGGTCCTCCTCATTGAATTTAGGCAAATCTACATTTTTCCTAGACTTTGAAGAGCTATCAGTACTATTGGTATGATTACTAGTGTTACCATGACCGCCTGCAATTCTCTGTTCCTCTATTGTGTTATTGTTTTCTGCTATACTCTGTTGAATTTCTAACTGCTTAGTTTTCTGCTCTTCTAGTTGTAACTGAGCGTCAATCTCAAACTATTTTGCTGGTTCTGAGCCTCAAGCATCTGCTGCTGAGTCTCCAACTCCAGCTGTTTTTGGCGATTCTGCATCTCCAACGACTGTTTCTCTGCTTCTAACTTAGCCATCTCTAGCTTAGATTCCATCTCTAACTTTAGAATTGCCACCTGGTCACTTGACTCTTCTTCTAACTCCTCTAACCACTCCTCGGGTAAGTTTCTTCTCCTTCATCAAGTGTGTGACAATGACTTTTACTAGCTGAGTCTTTATCATTCTATTGGAAACTGTCAGCTTTAATTGTTCAGCCATGTTCAACAACCCAGACTTCTCCAAGTCTTTAATTTCACAAAAGTTTGGATGCTCCACTAACACAGCAACTTGTTCCTCTATTGTCAGCTTAATTAACACAACTAGCAATTATAACAACACTGAAGGTTCGCTTGGCCCCTGGCACATGCTGTACACTTACCTCAATCATGAAGTGTTGAGAAATCTTCCACAAGCAGCTTCGAATCAAACAGAGAAATGGTACACAGGTTTGGTTACGGTATCACTAGTTAACCACACAGTACTTAGGAAGGCATTAACAGTTAATATCATGCATCACTAATTAGTACATTAAATATATGGTAATTAAACCTCCCTGACATAGGCCCTCATTTTGTTTACGACCCTTGACCTCTGGGTATGGTTCCTCTATTGCAGTTGGTAAACATATAATATCATACGGCCTTGCCTCAATAGTAGTCTAGTGGTAAATTGAAATGCAACTACTTACTTAACAAAGCAATATACTTAAGGTAAGGGTAACAAAGGACATACAAATAACATAAATGAAAAAATGCAGGTAGCCAAAAATATTAATACACCCATAATTATTCTTACAATATCGTTATATAAATACAGATCATTTCTTTGCAACATAAATGAATAGATGGGTAAGCACATAATAGTCTAACCAGGAAATCAGCTTTGTAAACTAAGCAATAAAACTACCACAAACTTAGCTTATCACATGTCTCCACCCGTGAGCCTTACCCACGGGACTGACGTTACACCCGCATGCACGGCATGGCGTCTACCACAAGACCAAACTAAAACCTATTTGATACTCTGCTTAAGGAATACTTAAGAACATAATTATAATTAAACTTATGTGTATATAACACTGCTAAGGTGTAAAAGAATTTAAGTACAATCAATAACAGGAATAAGTTCAATGGTGAAACATTGACGCTAGCTTGAATACACGGCCCACCACTGGAGCACTCCCAAATATGGTCATCTCCTCAGTGAGCCACCACCGACTCCCCCCACAGGAATTAACATGTAAATAGCCTAAAACAATATTCAATACCGGCACACTACAGCATGCTACAATTAAATCAAACATAATTGTGCTGGAAAAACAACTGGATACCATGTTATATTTATATATCAAACATAATTATACTGGAACACAACTGGATACCATGTTATATTTATTTAACGGGGAAAAGAAACAATGGACATACGTATTTAGCATGATGAATGTTAGGATCAAACACAGATGCGTTACAGCCGCCATTAAGTATCTCGACAGTCACCAATTTTCATTCCGGCGTACTCTGCCTTAGGAGGAATCAATGTCTCTTTAGAGCGCTCAACTGTGTCCACCCCGGAGTGCTGCAGCTCCACTCTAGAGCTCCTCACTGATGGGGCCCAACTCCCCTTCCTCGGTGCTACTGTTAACCTCTGGGGAGCACCTCAGTCGAACTGCAGAGCAGGGTTCTCACCGAACCCAGCTTTGGACTCTACAGTGAGTGACGTAACGGAACCACGCCCTAGTTTCTTTGCTGGGGTATCCGAGGACACGGTCCCTAAGGGTTACATAGGTCAAGTTGCCTGTCCATAAGGTTATTCACAAGGTCTCCTACTTGGCTCACTTTCGTCCTTGGCCAAGTAATACTTCCAACACAGCAGTATGTCACCTCTCCCAGTCTAGTGCTTCTTGAACAGTAGTGTGGTGTATATTGAACCTCACAATAACACAAAAGAAATGAAGAGGAGGAAGGAAACACAATCTACATAAATTAATATGGAAATATTCACTTGTACATAACCGCTAATCTCCGGAAGATCTTCACAGATTGCTTTGAAATTTTCGCACGACGTTCCATTCGCATCCGAGCAGGATTTTATATACATACTATATAGATGTCACGCCTGTGACGGTAAAAACAATCATGTTTTTTCTGAAAAACTGTGTTTTTCATGTGAGGAAAATCTTCGAAACCTCTTTACCGATTGCTTTGAAATTTTGACACAACGTTGCATTCGAATAGGGGCGTCTTTTTATATACATACTATATAGATACCACCCCTGTGACAGGTAAAAACATGCGTTTTTGAAAAACAGCACCATCTGTTCCACATAATAGCAACATGCACGCTATACTAAATATGTCACGAATTCCATTTCAATGTTTCCAATTGCATTGATGAATTTTATTTTCAAAGAGTTCGAATTTTTATTCAATTATTTTGTGTAACATTGTGTTGGAATTAAGCTGTGTTGTTTACCATACCATTCATTTCGTAAGTATAAGTATAGATGCCACACCTGTGACAGGTAAAACTATGCTTTTCTTGAAAAACATTGCCATCTGTTGCATGTAAGAGCAACACATATGCTATACTAAATATGTTACAATTCCATTTCAATGTTTCTGATTGCACTGATAAATTGAATTTTCATAGATTTTTATATATTTTCATTTTGATTTAATTGTTTTGTGTGAATTTTCATTGGAATTGAGCTGTGTTGCTTACCATACCGTTCATTTTGTGAGTATAGTTTATTTTTTTATTTGTTCATATTTTCATTTCATTTTTTAACTGTTTTTCGTATATTTCAGTGATGGGAACATCAGATCACTTGATGTTCCCAATTTTCTGATGGGAACATCAGACCATTTGGGAAGGCATCGAATGACTGAGTGGGGAATGGTGGGGATGATGAGGGGACAAAGGAGGAGGATAATGGTGAGGAAGGACGAGGGGACGGGGGAGTTTGGGATGGTGGGGACGAGGGAATGGAGAATGGTGGGAGGACAAAGAGACAGGGGAGTGGGGCATGGTGGGAAGGAAGAAGGGATAGTGGAGTGGGGAGTGGGGAATGGTGGGGAGGACGAGGGGGACAGTGGAGTGGGGAATAGTTGGAGGCTGAGGAGATAGGTGAGGGGGGAATGGTGGGGAGGACTCGGGGTATGGTACTCTTCCAAAAACGGAAGAGTACCAATTGGTACTCTTCCACCCACCATTTACCTGGTACTCTTCTGTTTTTGGACATTATGATTCATAGAGTCACTAGAAGGTTCAAGTTTAATGTATATAGGAAACCTACCAACGTGGGGTCGTTTGCTCATTATTATTCGAATCATCATTGTAAAGTTAAGCAGGCAGTATTTTCAAGAATGTTTCTTCGAGCTTTGAGGGTATACAGCCCTGAGATTTTTCGATGAAGAGATAGCTAAAATATATAAAAATTGGGAAGAGTTTACAATACCCTAAGATTGTAGGAAATTTCCAACACTAATACAATACTATTGTATTATAATAAATCAGTATTAAAATAAACTAATTTCAGTAGTTACTAAAACTTACTAACAGTAATGTTCACATAAACTATTATATCTGCATATGGATACTGGAATTCTTACGAAACCAAGCACCAGTATTGCGTCAGATTATATCTAGTTAAACACATTTATAGCCAGTTTGTTAGAGAATTGAATGTGATTCTCTAAAATCATCGGTATTCCGTGTGATAATTATTTATGGATAACATAACTCCCAGATGATTCTAAATCGAGAGTTTTAGTTACAATTGTTATCAAGTAAGAAGTTTACCGTCAAGCGTGAATGCCATGGAGACAACTAAAATCTTCTCCATTTCTTGTTTACCACCATAAGACGAGAAAGTAATAATATTTAAATCCCTAGAATTACAACCCAGTCTTTATTAAAGTCTTTCAGCCACAATTGGGCGAAATATTAGTATTCGTGATAAATAATTTCTGTGGTGAATGCGGGACGCGGGTTGAAGAGGGAGGAGAGACGCCATTGTGTGTGTGTGTGGTGAACTCGTGTTGCGGAATTGAGCAGCAAAGGTCGTGGCGTCAGAGTCTGAGACACGTGACGTTGAGATTATCAGCAAGAATTACACTGATACTCAACCCAGAATGAATTATTATTGTTCTACGTGATCTTCAGTGCTCGGTCAACTAATAACGCGTCGATATTCAAGCCAAGCTATCAACCACGTGTACGACATTGTGGAAGTTTGAGCCTGAGACGCGATACCGGCAGGCTTCAGCATAATTTGCTCCTTTCGATAAGTATATAGTTCTTTTTTGATGCATCATTAGAGATTGTATATGTCGTGGGCAGCCTGTCGTTATATCGAACGACTACAAAAAATCCAACGTTAGTACCGCACTAAATTTTATTTTATATTTCATGAATATTGAGATTTAAGTAGCCTAGTTCAATGCTACGTAATATCGGTTAAATTACAGCTCGTATGTGAGGAGTCAACGAGCTGTTACCTACATTCATGTTATTCACCTCTAAGGACTTCTACGTGGAATTCCTGAGATCACGAAGACGAGGCGTGAATGATGTCATAGAAATCGTCTTAAAGCTAAGACTTTTTGTACACATTTAATTACTCTAATTTTTGCTATTTGTTCATGATTCTATCTAATTGATTACTCGTCATGTACACTGGAGATAATATGTGTTTATTTAGATGATTACTTTCTAATGCTAATAATCTTTATAATTTCTGGTGGTAATCACCTATTGATTCTTTAATATTTTGGTCACAATATTATTTATCAAATAATGAACTGGTGTACGAACCACACTAGTTCCTAGACGTATATGAAGTTCTAGCAATACCCCCCCAATGTAGGTGTTTGAGGCTCTGACTTAAGTTAATTAACCATACAGCCCATTAATTATTTAAGTGATTATGCTTTTTTATATTTATCCATAGACACTGGTTCTTCCTTGTGTTTCTAATGATCACTTTTTATTAGTTTCCCTCTTTTCTTAAAAGTGGGTGGTCCTTCATAATTGATTTCATTAATTTAATAATTAAATAAATTGAGTCAAGCCCAGATATCCCACATTATGGTCCTTCGAACCGGATAAACATATATATAAATATATACATACTAATTAGTAATAACTAATTACCGTGTGAAGTAGTCTAGACTAACCCCATTAATTAACCGTGTCTACTGACAGCATAACACACAGGTTATCCTAATTAACACCAGTTCATTGTTACTTATACCTCATGTATAAGGTAGCACTCATGGGACACAGTCAATTACCCACAACACTTAGACCTATACCTCATACTGAAGTAAGAATCTTTAGGTCACCATGAGCAACAGCTCATAACTTTTATAACAATTCCACAATAACACTTTCGTTAGAGTGGCCTAACCATTTAACCATTATTTATTTAGGTGGTAATGACATCCATCCTACTCGTCATCCAGCTGAGGTGATTAATCACCGTAAAACCATAATTTCTTCATCTAAACTCATCAGCAATTCAATAGTATTCACATTAGTGGAACCTCGCCAACTGAGTAATGATAATCGTTGGGGAGTAACCCCAGAATATTACCAGAGAGCTGCTAAATACATAAACTTCAGGCTGAAAAAGCGAGTACAATTGGATGCCACTTATATTCAATTTACAGCCAGACCATACAGGCAAAACCTGGCAAGAGATGGTGTAAACCTGTCAGGTGAGTCTAGGTCACATGTAGTTGACAAATTTATCAACACAATCAATGATCACAAACGGCTGTGGCTAGCAAGTCAAAATTAACTGTACATAATTGTTTTTCACTTGTGTGTGCAAGTGGCACATTTATATAAACTATAAAATGCAAAAAAAAACAAAAATACAGCACAACTATATATTCACATTACTGCACCACAATAATCTTTGCCAACCTTTATTAGGTAGGAATTTAGGCTGTGATTGTGCTGAATTTGGCACAAACACAGACTAAATAAATTTGTAGTTTCTTAGGTAGAAATTCTCACGACTAGGCTTGAGCTAGTTAGTAGTACATATATTATTCATTTGTGCTCAAGGGTGGGATTAAACCTTAAGATAACTCTGATTAGAGTATATCCATATTATTTCTTCTTGTACTCATTATTTTGTGTGTATACATTTTGAGTGCTGCTGAATGATCACCATTACATCTAATGGTGATAAAGATGAGCTAGCCGGACGAAAGTTAATGGTGAAGTTCAAGCACTACTCAAAATAATTAGTTATTTCTTGTTAGGTAGGTAAATTAACCTCTGAAAGAGGTAGCATATACTATTCAAATATATTAGGCTATTATTATTGATATTGAACTCCATTGAATGAGTCAATATCCCAGTTATCTCAGTAACAACTATTTACTGTCAAACCAGCCTTTACCCACCATAATGGAAACTGCTGAGAAAATGAAAAGGACCCTTATCAGTCTGAAAGGTCATTTGACCCGACAGATTACTAAATGTCAAAATCTGTCACAACAGTCACCTGTTGACTACTTTAAATTAGAAGATTTACTTCAAGTTGCTGAAAGCAAATTCGCCCATATTAAGCAACATATGAATCTGTATTTGACAGAACTTCACTCAACTTCTATAGGTAATAGTGAACTTGAGGATGTTGTAAATGACTTAGCCGAGTATGAAGATGATATACAGGTTAAGCTTCAACCCTTTAAAAAGCAAATTGCTAAAAAGAAATTAACAATAACTTCTACTGCACATACAGATCCTGATGTCAAATTACCTCAAATCAAAATATCCACATTCTCTGGTAACGAGAATGAAAGTTGGGATGATTTCTGGAGTAAATTCGTGGATGCAGTAGACTCTAAAGTCAACATTCCTCAAACAACCAAATTCACTTATTTACAAGGCTTGTTACGAAATGAAGCCTTGAAAGTAATCTCTAATATAACACTGACCAGTGATGGTTACACCCTAGCTGTTCAATTGCTCAAAACCAACTACGATAACAAGGAGAGGACTATTACTGTCTTAGATCAAAAGTTGCTAGATTTACCATCTGCTAATAATACTACAGATTCTCTCCAAACTTTCAGGCTAGAGTTAGAATCTTTACTCAAGGCCTTAAGCCTTAAAGTCCAAATTCAGACAGCTGAATGGATGACCAAAGTAGTTGTAAGGCGAAAATTGCCAAGAGAAACCTTAGATAAATTGTGTACTATGTACTATAAAACCTTTCTGACCTTGAAAGAAATTACAGAAGGTCTACATACCTTAGTCGAAAGACAAAGAGCCAAGCAAGATGGGAAAAGTGTTTCAAACCTTTCTACTAACTCCCATCGTAACTCAGCTCATATTGACACTTCAGTCAAACCCAAAACGACTTTAAATAAGTCTAATAAATTTAAACCTAGGACTGCTCCATCCACTGGAAAAGGGAGTGGTAATGTAGGTACTAATTCAGTATCTCCTTCTGGTGTAACCAATTACTTGTCTACTAAAGGGACAAAGTCAACCAGAGAGATAAGGTGTCTGTTCTGTAGTCAAGAACATGCCACCTACCAATGTACTGTTTATCCTAACTTTAATACCAGGATTAAACGGTTACAAGAAATACACAGGTGCACCAAGTGCATGGGCTCTCATGATCCCAGTAAATGTGTAGTGCAACTACGTTCATGCAGTAGATGCAACAAAGGTATACATCATTATGCCTTATGTAGAAAAACTTCTACCCAATCTATGACAACTGGGGAGAATTCCACGAATTCTACCACAGTACAATATTGCAAGGTACATCAAGAAATAAATGTACTTGCTATTGAGTCAGGCAATAATACCACTCTGCCTACAGCTCAACTTAGATTAATTAACAGGAAATCCAGAGTTAACACTAGAGGTCTTTTCTACCAAGGATCACAGAAAACCTTCATTACACAACAATTAGTCGAGCAGTTAAAATTAAAAACTGCCAAAAGTGTGAGATTGAATATTTCTGGTTTCTTGACTAATAGTGGACCTCGTGAATACCAAGTAGTTAAGGTATTAGTGAGACTTGGATCTTCCACTAGTCCAATACAAGCGGTAGCAGTAGACAAACTTCCTACAGACCAGCAGGTCACAGGATTAGCTCCCACTGCGAAATATCTTAAACGAAACCGCATGAGGCTAGCAGACTACAAAATAAATTCTGACTGCCTCACTGATGTTGGAATACTTATAGGCGCTGACCATTATTATAAATTTATAACGGGATGCACCAGACAACACGGAATGAATTTGTTGTCATCTGCTGGAGGCAAGTTGCTTACTGGACCGGTGCTTTTCCAACAAAATCCAGCGTCAACCAACCAACAATCTAACAATACAATAGTGGCGTGACTAGGCTTGGAACAGTCACCCCTACATTTCAGAGAAATATCTGAAGATATTGAGTCTGATCCACTTGTACATCGTCTGTGGGATTTAGACACTTTAGGTATTATCCCTGAACAACCAAGCCCTGATGATATGTGGACTTACCAGCAATATCTGGATACAGTTGTCTATAAAGATAAACAATACTGGGTGAGACTACCATGGAAGTTGAATCATCCACAACTTCCAGTTAATTATTTCATGGCAGCCTCACAATTACAGTCTCAATTAACACGACTGAAGAAGCAGCCAGACAAACTGAACATGTATCATCAACTGATCCAACAACAACTCAACAGTAAATTTATCGAGGTTGTTGATAATGATGACCGAAAAATAGGTCACTATTTACCCCATCACGCTGTGGTGAAAGATTCATTGACAACACCAATTCGTATTGTCTTCAACTGTAGTGCTAAAGTGAAGCCAAACAGTGTGTCCTTGAATGAATGTCTCCAAACGGGACCTAGCCTAACACAAAGGCTACATGATGTGTTATTTCGATTCCGTACTGGTATTCTTGCTTATACTGCTGATATCAGTAAAGTTTTCCTTAGAGTAGGTTTACAAGAGGAGGATCGTAATTACACAAAGTTTCTCTGGATTAAGGACCCACTGGATCCTAACAGTGATATCATAACTTATCGTTTTGTGTTACGGACCCGAGCCCAACGTCCGAGCACGGAGCAGTGACGACCACCCCATCTGTGGGTCAGCTCCCGAAACCCCCTCCAAATGGACAGCGCCATCAAGTGAGGACAGGAAATACCAGCCACAAGGGCTAGTTTCCCGTCCTGATCAGCTCATAACACAGCCGCTGCTGACCTCTGGTGAGGTGGAGCTTAGACAGCGACGCCATCTATGGAGTGGATAGGTGGGCGTTTGGGTCTGAGCCGGTAAGTGACGTGCCCTAGAGTGTCCCTCGTACTGATGACGTGTTTGATTACAGAGTCGACCTGGGACTGCTGTAATGAACGTTGGATCAGTCTACCCAAGGCAGTCGTCTTGTCTCCAAGTGTTTGCTGCAGCAGCTATGAGTCGCCCCCGGATGAACACTGTGGTGTTAGCCTGCCTGTGAAGTGGCAGTTGAGAGATTGTCATACCCGGGACTGACTGGTGGAGACGCTTAACCACTGGGGTGTTATGGCAAGGAGAGTGGTCTGTGGGATCACACGAGGCTCCTGACTAGGGTTCGCGACCTTAGTATCGATCGTGGAGTGGCCTAACCAGTGTCGCTGATTGGAACCTGCCAGCTACCGGCTGGACTTGTGGTTGATGGCCTCCACGACGGTGCCCCCCAGTGGAACTGTGAATTGGCTGGCCCGTGGCCAGGGTAGACTCAAGAGGATCGAAGGATTCATAGTGAGGCCACAAGAGCACCAAGAGCTTAGCATCGTGAGCACCGTGAACGTCCAGAGTCTTCAGAGGAAGACTACGTTGTGTATCATAGTGTCTAACCCCCGCCCCTGTGTAACCTTTTATATATTATTTATGGTGATGGTGGTAATTATATTATTAAGTTTTTGCCTTTATTTCCCTTCCCCTTTTATTTTTCTTGCATTACGGATCACATCCCTTGAAAGCCACTACTAGCTTGGGGCCGGATACCCAAACTCTACTTACATCAGAGAAAAACCCCGGTTGCGACCTGAGAGGGCCGTAACATAATTGGCATCCCCAGCGGGATCCGACCCCTTGTCAAGTATGTTTGACAGGGGTGGTGAAGTGGCGTAATCCCTGTAAATAATTCCCCCCGTGTGTGACTATTAGGACATTATACGTCCTGTGCGGTGCTCGGAGTGACTAAGTGCAATATTGTGCAGTGCGGTGCTCACTGTGATTAAGTGCAATATTGTGTAGTGCGGTGCTCAGAGTGATTCAGTGCAATATTGTAGAGCGAAGTGCTCGCTGTGATTAAGTGCAATATTGTGTAGTGCGGTGCCCGATGTAATTACGTGCAATATTGGCAAGTGCAGTGTTTGGTGCGATAAAGTGCAATATTGACGTAGAACAGTGCTCGGTGCATTAAGTGCTAAAGTGAAGCGGTGTGTTAAGTGCTAGTGTACCAAGTGACGATGGCGGAAAAAGCGACCATAGACGATCTGGACGATGTTCAGGCTTTTCTGAACAGGGAGGACTGTCTTGCCAGATTGAAATATCTGGGCAAACAGGAACTCGTACTGGTGAGTGCCAACCTCGAGATCAAGATCCGTGCCAGTGATTCCCGTGTGGAGATCTTGTCCAAGGTTCACCGGCATTTGAAGGCCGAAGAAAAACAGGAAGGCGAGGCGCATAGTATAAAAGGTGACGAAATAGCTTCCACAGAAAAGGAAGGTAAGAGCAGTGATGTCGAAAGTGATGAAAGTGAACTAAATATAAGTTTACTTACTGTGAAAATGCGTGAACTAGAGATCCATCGTGAAATAGAATGGAAAAAGCTAGAAATCGCTAAAGAGAGGGAAGAGAAAGCTAGAGAGAGAGAAGATAAGAAATTAGAAATGGAAAGAGAGAAACAAGAAATGGAAAGAGAGAGATTAGGAAAAGAATTAGAGATGAGGCGTTTAGAATTAGAAGAAAGAAAAGAACAGCGAGAAAGAGAAGAGAAACGAGAAAGAGAAAGAGAAGAGCGAGAAAGAGAAGAGAAACGAGAAAGAGAAGAACGAGAAAGAGAGAGAGAAGAGCGAGAGAGAGAAGAAAAAGAAAAGGAGAGACAACATCAGCTAGAAGTATTGAGATTAGGCGGTGGTCGGAGGCGAACAATGGAAACGAGTATTTTCGATCCGGTGAGGAACATCAAAATGGTCCCGAAGTTCAACGAGAAGGAAGTTTCGAAGTTCTTCGCAGCCTTCGAGAAAGTCGCTGCCTCTTTGGAGTGGCCAAGGGAGAGTTGGGCCATCATGATACAGTCAGTCTTGACTGGGAAGGCCCAAATCGCCTACTCCACGTTATCCCTTGACGACTCCGGCGATTATGACAAGGTGAAGAAGGTCGTGCTCATGGCGTACCAATTGGTACCTGCGGCGTACAGACAAAAGTTTAGAAACCTGAAGAAGACCTCAGAGCACACTTTCACCGAATTCGCCACAATCAAGGAGCGACTTTTCCAAGAATGGTGTGCCTCTCGGAAGGTGGAGACCAAAGAAGACCTCGAGCAGCTCGTACTGTTAGAGGACTTCAAAGACTGTCTGTCTGGAGATCTGAAGACGTACTTAGAGGAACAGCAGGTGGAGACCTTGAGTGCAGCAGCCACCATGGCTGAAGAATACATCCTGACGCATAGGCCTTCTGCTACGTACGTTCCGAGGAATTACCCACGCCGGTTTGACAAACCTCGTCATGAAGAAGAAGAGAGACCCGTCCCACGAAGCGCTGAGAAGACGCCCCCAAATAGCACTCGAAGGACTAGTCCTTGCAGCCCGAAACACCGGAGTCCGAGGAGGAATGTGGTGTGCTGGACTTGTGGGCAGAGAGGGCATGTAGCTGCTATGTGCCGAGGCAGAAGAGGTAGCGGCGCTCGTAGGGAGGTGATGTTGATGAGCTGTGTGACACCACCAGCAGGAAGCCAGTCTACGACTACGCAGGAAGGACCAAGTTTGTTCACCCCTCACACTTCAAGCGGGTTTGTAACGAGTGATCATACTGGTAGATCTGCAGTAGTGCTCAGAGATAGTGGAGCAGCCCAGTCCCTGATCGTGAGAAGCTCGTTACCCGAGGGAGTAAGTGTGGACGGGAGACAACAGGTTGTCCTGGTTGGGTTTCCTAGGACGCAGTACATCGCCCCCTTAGTGCTGATACATCTCGACTCGCCTTACTTCAGCGGCACATGTGCGTTGGCAGTAGTCGATACCCTCCCTATAGCAGGGATTGACGTGGTACTAGCCAACGACTTGGTGACAGATTGGAGCATCAATCTTCCCAAGGTCGCGGACGAGTCAACCGGAACAGCAAGGTCAGAGGTAACAGCAGGCAGTGGTAATGTCCAGGTACAGTCTGACCCGGAATCAGGAAATATATTTAATCCTTCCTCTCACCTACAGATTGACAGCATACTAGCAGAGTCTCCTGATTCTTCTCCCGACGAGGAACATGAGGTTATGATGGCAGAAGCGACTGAGCAAGAAGAGAGGTCTCATGTGCAAGCACCCACGGATACCCCAGAGTCTGGAGCGAAGGCGGTTGAGTACTTGCGGTGTGGCAAGGTACAGCGTTCATTGAACCGGCCAGAGATTCCCCAGACGTCGGAGGTATGTGAGGTATGTGTGAAGGTTTTAGAGCCCTCTTCGATCCAAACCAGGCTAATGGATGTAGCCGGCTATGGACATTACAGGCTCAGGAAGCTTATCCCTCAGTTGACCAAATGTTTCCTAGCGGTATTTTGTTTGATTCTCGTGGGTGCTCTCAGTAAGGACCAGTGGATGACCCGACGGATGATGGCTCCCATGAACATCGTGAAGAGATCCCAGGGATTGGAGATTTGCACTGCGAGAGTGGCAGTCAAAGGAGGGACCTGGAAGGTGATGGTAGATACAGGAGGTACGAGATATGATAATATGAGTGACTGTTTCCGACAGGTTGACACCCCCTGTGTGATTGCTGAGCCTGGATTCAGCGTTATGCGGAACGTTGGTCGACCTGACGGTGGCAGAGCAGACATCATCTGCGGTGTACAAGCAGCTCTGTTAGAACTAGGTGTGGGCCTAGTAGGCGAGTATGCAGTGAGTACTAACTTGCCCACTGTCGCTGTCACTCTAAATTATCAGACCCCTGTATTCAAGGTTCCCGTCTCCCTGGAGGACTGCTGGAACGGTACCAGAAGTGCCGTTTGTAACCAGCCATCATCGGTGTCACGACACAGGGAAGTGTCGATTCACCCCAGATCGTGTCGATACCAATCCTTACTCGAGAGATGTGAGATTAAGCTCCTGATTAACATCTCGGTGGAGGTGTGGAAAAGTACATCAGGCAGGTCATTGCCTAATATCTTCAAGTTTCATCAGTGCCAGAGTTTCCCGTTCGGACAATTCTGTGGACAAGACAGCCTCATCACTCCTGTTTATAGTGTACGTGAGTCCAATTGGAGTTGTGTCCCCTTACTAATTTGGTTTGTGTTTCTCTTTTTAGAACCCCAAACCAAATTCTTTTTGGTGGGGAGGTGTTACGGACCCGAGCCCAACGTTTGAGCACGGAGCAGTGACGACCACGCCATCTGTGGGTCAGCTCCCGAAACCCCCTCCAAATGGACAGCGCCATCAAGTGAGGACAGGAAATACCAGCCACAAGGGTTAGTTTCCCGTCCTGATCAGCTCATAACACTTCCGCTGCTGACCTCTGGTGAGGTGGAGCTTAGACAGCGACGCCATCTATGGAGTGGATAGGTGGGCGTTTGGGTCTGAGCCGGTAAGTGACGTGCCCTAGAGTGTCCCTCGTACTGATGACGTGTCTGATTACAGAGTCGACCTGGGACTGCTGTAATGAACGTTGGATCAGTCTACCCAAGGCAGTCGTCTCGTCTCCAAGTGTTTGCTGCAGCAGCTGTGAGTCGCCCCCCGGATGAACACTGTGGTGTTAGCCTGCCTGTGAAGTGGCAGTTGAGAGATTGTCATACCCGGGACTGACTGGTGGAGACGCTTAACCACTGGGGTGTTGTGGCAAGGAGAGTGGTCTGTGGGATCACACGAGGCTCCTGACTAGGGTTTGCGAACTTAGTATCGATCGTGGAGTGGCCTAACCAGCGTCGCTGATTGGAACCTGCCAGCTACCGGCTGGACTTGTGGTTGATGGCCTCCACGACGGTGCCCCCAGTGGAACTGTGATTTGGCTGGCCCGTGGCCAGGGTAGACTCAAGAGGATCGAAGGATTCATAGTGAGGCCACAAGAGCACCAAGAGCTTAGCATCGTGAGCACCGTGAACGTCCAGAGTCTTCAGAGGAAGACTACGTTGTGTATCATAGTGTCTAACCCCCCCCCTGTGTAACTTTTATATATTATTTATGGTGATGGTGGTAATTATATTATTAAGTTTTTGCCTTTATTTCCCTTCCCCTTTTATTTTTCTTGCGTTACGGATCACATCCCTTGAAAGCCACTACTAGCTTGGGGCCGGATACCCAAACTCTACTTACATCAGAGAAAGAACCCGGTTGCGACCCGAGAGGGCCGTAACATTTTCCCTCAGTGCTATTCGGAGCGACTTCCTCCCCGTTTCTACTTCAAGCAACATTAGATACACATTTGAGGAAGTCAAATAGCCCTTATAAGGCAGAAATCAGTGACAACTTGTATGTCGATAATTTCCAGGGAACTACAAATGATCAATCCAATTTGGTAGAAATCTACCATGAGGCTAACCGTGAGTTGTTAGGAGCCAATATGCCACTACAATCATGGACCTCAAATAATAATTCATTAAACCAGATAATCGAGAAAGAGTTTCCAGGTTATCAGGTACCTAATCAATTAAAAGTTCTGGGTGTGGAATGGAACACAAGTACTGACGAGATGAATGTCAAGTCAGTACAAACCGATAATTCATCCCTTACCATGAGAAAATTACTCTCATATGTCAGTCAACCATTTGACCCTTTAGGCTTACTTAGTCCTATATCAATAAGGGGCAAACTCCTAATGCAGGAATGCTGGCAGAAACATATGGGATGGGATGATCCGTTGCCAACTGAGTTGCAAGATAAATGGCAGATACTCACAACGGATTTCAATCAGTTAGGTGTTTTGAAATTTCCTCGTAATGCTTCAGGACAAAACTTGCCACAAATTTGCACGTTTTTTGCGATGCCTCTGGCAAAGTGTATGGCGCTGTAGCCTACTTAGTCAATAGTGCAGAATCAATTTTGCTCACATCTAAAGCAAGAGTTGCTCCCATTAAGAAGAGATCTTTACCTCAAATGGAGTTAACTGCATTGCTGGTGGGAGTAAGATTGGCTCATTGCCTGACCAAGACACTCAATAATATCCACTTTGGTGAAATCGTCGTGTGGTCAGACAATGAGGCAGTCTTACAATGGGTAAGAAACAACAACAATAAAACTCCCTACGTTAGTAATCGTGTTAGGGAAATTCATGAATTATCTGCTGGATATAAATTCAGACATGTTCTCACTAAGGACAATCCTGCAGATTACTTGTCTCGAGGATTGACACTAAAACTTCTTATCAAGTCTTCGATGTGGTTTAATGGACCTTCATGGCTTGTTAGTGGTCAGTGGCCCAAACAAAAGCCACAAGTCATAGTGACCAATATCACTACTCCCATGAAAGAACCAGAAACTCATCAAATCTTAGCTATTAATCCTCACAATTATTCTAACTTGAGTAAGTTATTAAGAGTGACAGCACATGTGTTTGACTTTCTTGCTAAGATAGGAATCAGACATAAGTTTCCCAATCCTATCCTCTACTGGATCAAACGTGCATAGCAAGAGACATATGGAAGTGAATATGAAAATCTTCCAGATAAATTAACCAAGTCTCTAGGTATCTGGTATGATGCCAACACTCATAATATATTAAGGTGTGGAGGACGTTTACTTCATGCCAAAATTGATCTGGATACAAAGACTCCAATCCTTCTACTACGTCACCACATCATTACCAAACTTCTAGTTTTACATGACCATCAATATGGTACTTTGCATGGTGGAGTGTTAGACACTCTCACCGACCTTAGACAAAAATATTGGCTTCCTCAAGGTCGTCAAACAGTCAAATCAATTATTAAATTCTGTGTGATCTGCAAAAGATACGATGCTCGAGTGTGTCCGTACCCAGGACCTCCACCACTCCCTGAAGAAAGAGTAGTTCATCTTCGTCCCTTTGAGACCACTGGTGTCGATTACACAGGAGCCTTACTTCTCACTGGCAATCCAGATAAGATACCAGTGAAAGCTTATATTTGCCTCTTCACGTGTGCTACCACACGAGGAGTACATCTAGAAGTGACTTCGGACATGAGTGCTGAAGCCTTCATCCAAGCTTTTCGTAGATTTGCAGCTCGCAGATCCTGTCCCAAACTAATGATATCGGACAATGGTTAAAATTTTGTAGCAGAAGCCTGTCTGCGAGAGGCCTGTCTTCTAATCATCTAGAAGTGCAGTCAGTCCTACAGAGACGACAATGCCACTGGAAATTTATTGCTCCCAGAGCCCCCTGGCAAGGTGGGTTCTACGAAAGTATGATAGGAACTGTCAAGAAGTGTTTAAAGAAGACCTTACATCGACAGAAAATTAGTTACTCAGAACTCCAAACACTTGTCGTGGAAATCGAGGCGCGAGTCAACAATCGCCCATTAACATACCTATCAGATGATTTCTCACAGAGAGAACCTCTGAGTCTCTCGCACTTAAATTAATACATGGAGGCCTGCTGAGCCCTCTAATACCTTTGGCAGAAGAGGACCCAGTCGACCCTTCACATGTAACCAGGAGTGACTTAGTAGAAAGTTACCAACATCTTTCAAGAGTAATTGAAAGGTGGAATGAGGTGTGGACTCGAGAGTACCTCACAGCTCTACGAGAGTACCACTACGGAGCTTCGAGTCCCTATAATAAAGTGCAACTTAAACCAGGAGACCTAGTATTGGTTGACAGTGATGGACCAAGGTCCGAGTGGCCCATAGGCAAAATTGTTGCTATCCACCCAGATCACCAATGCATCCTGAGAGTAGTCAAGGTTTTATGCCGAGGCAACACTACCCTAAAAACCTTAGAGAAGTTGGTACCTCTCGAATTAGCAGAACGAGAGTGTTTACCAGAACCAGATTCACCAACAGTTTCCGAAGACAACAATTCTGATCCACCGAGCAACCGCCCCACTAGAGCTGCTGCTCAACAACGCAAACGGAAACTACAAGCCTATTATAGCTCCGACCAAGAGCAAATAATTTCCCATCCAATTTAAGTAATCATGATGATACTGTGTTGTGATGTCAAGTAACAAATCGTTACAAGTCACAATGACCCAGAACATTCTCATCACAGTGGATTCTCAGTTACTTTAAATTGTATGATTTAAATCTTAATTTGTTGTATAGGCTATTAATAATAACATTATTTCGTCTAGAGTATCTGAGAGTTTACAAAACTTTAAGACTTAGTAACATAAACATTACATGTCATAGCGACACCAGTCCCAGAGTTCATTGTAGGCTTTATTAGTCATTAACTTTAGATGATTTCCAATAACATGTTCCATTCAACATGAATTTCTTTGCAAGACTTAAGTTTCTTGTATGTCCTTGACAATTACAGGACATCCGTTTTGTGTGTACTAACATACTAACATATTAAAATTAATACTAACTTCGGGATAGGTATATTAGTACTCAACATTGCACTGCGACCCGAGAAATCTCCCCCTGGAGTTATGTTGGAAATTTCCAACACTAATACAATACTATTGTATTATAATAAATCAGTATTAAAATATACTAATTTCAGTAGTTACTAAAACTTACTAACAGTAATGTTCACATAAACTATTATATCTGCATATGGATACTGGAATTCTTACGAAACCAAGCACCAGAATTGCGTCAGATTATATCTAGTTAAACACATTTATAGCCAGTTTGTTAGAGAATTGAATGTGATTCTCTAAAATCATCGGTATTCCGTGTGATAATTATTTATGGATAACATAACTCCCAGATGATTCTAAATCGAGAGTTTTTAGTTACAATTGTTATCAAGTAAGAAATTTACCATCACGCATGAATGCCATGGAGAAAACTAAAATCTCCATTTCTTGTTTACCACCATAAGACGAGAAAGTAATAATATTTAAATCCCTAGAATTACAACCCAGTCTTTATTAAAGTCTTTCAGCCACAATTGGGCGAAATAATATTATTCGTGATAAATAATTTCTGTGGTGAATGCGGGACGCGGGTTGAAGAGGGAGGAAAGACGCCATTGTGTGTGTGTGTGGTGAACTCGTGTTGCGGAATTGAGCAGCAAAGGACACGTGACGTTGAGATTATCAGCAAGAATTACACTGATACTCAACCCAGAATGAATTATTATTGTTCTATGTGATCTGCAGTGCTCGGTCAACTAATAACGCGTCGATATTCAAGCCAAGCTATCAACCACGTGTATGACATTGTGGAAGTTTGAGCCTGAGACGCGATACCGGCAGGCTTAAGCATAATTTGCACCTTTCGATAAGTATATAGTTCTTTTTTAATGCATCATTAGAGATTGTATATGTCGTGGGCAGCCTGTCGTTATATTGAACGACTACAAAAAATCCAACGTTAGTACCGCACTAAATTTTATTTTATATTTCATGAATATTGAAATTTAAGTAGCCTAGTTCAATGCTACGTAATATGCATTAAGTTGCAGCTCGTATGTGAGGAGTCAACGAGCTGTTACCTACATTCGTGTTATTCACCTCTAAGGACTTCTACGTGGAATTCCTGAGATCACGAGGACGAGGCGTGAATGATGTCATAGAAATCGTCTTAAAGCTAAGACTTTTTGTACACATTTAATTACTCCAATTTTTGCTAATTGTTCATGATTCTATCTAATTGATTACTCGTCATGTACACTGGAGATAATATGTGTTTATTTAGATGATTACTTTCTAATGCTAATAATCTTTATAATTTCTGGTGGTAATCGCCTATTGATTCTTTAATATTTTGGACACAATATTATTTATCAAATAATGAACTGGTGTACGAACCACACTAGTTCCTAGACGTATATGAAGTTCTAGCAATACCCTCCCAATGTAGGTGTTTGAGGCTCTGACTTGAGTTAATTAACCATACAGCCCATTAATTATTTAAGTGATTATGCTTTTTAATATTTATCCATAGACACTGGTTCTTCCTTGTGTTTCTAATAATCACTTTTTATTAGTTTCCCTTTTTTCTTAAAAGTGGGTGGTCCTTCGTAATTGATTTCATTAATTTAATAATTAAATAAATTGAGTCAAGCCCAGATATCCCACAAAGATGTTTTTGGATTGTTCATTTGGGAAAGCTAAACGTACGTTTTATAATAATGTCTCCAAAGCGAAACCAGAAATTAGAAACTCATTGGTGGTACATTATACAATGGGATTTGAGAAACTTTTCCCAGGTTTTAAGGACCCTAATATCAATTTGGTGTTCACTAATAATACGATCAAGTCCAATTTAATAAAAAAAACTCCCCTGGTACAGCAGGTTGTATGTATTCGATTCCCTGCAATGATTGTGAGTCTGTGTACCTTGGACAAACAGAAAAATCCTTACAATTACGTATGTCCCAACATGCTCATAGTATAAGAACTGCCCAAACGTCTAAAGCTTTGTATCTACACACAGGTTTGTGTGATCACACTATTATTTGGGATGGGGCGAGATTATTGGGGAATATAAACCTGGATATGCGTATGGAAATGTCAAGACACACAAGCCTGGAAACCCACTTCGGCCAATCATCAGCCAGATACCCACACCCATGTACAGACTGGCGAAACGACTCAATGGCTTGCTGACTCCCTATGTCCCTTGCGCCTTCAGCCTGAAGTCTCCAAAGGAAACTGTTGACTTACTGCAGGGAACACGGGCCACAGGGATAAGAGCCTCGTTGGACGTAGAGTCACTGTTTACCAACGTACCTGTGGATGAAACAATCGGGATGATAGCCGACAAAGTGTATCGTGATGCGGCCTGTACTCCGCTTGACATACCAGAAAATATTCTAAGGAAACTACTCCAAGCTTGTACTAAAGAGGCACCCTTCTTGAGCCCGAATGGACACATGAATAAGCAAGCAGATGGGGTCGCCATGGGTTCTCCCCTAGGTGTCCTGTTTGCAAACTTCTACATGGGTACCATCGAGCAAAAAGTCTTAGTCGACATGAACTTCAAACCGACCATATACTGCAGGTATGTTGATGACATTTTTACACAGGTACCTGATGTCAGACATCTGCAGGAGCTGAAGGAGGCATTTGAGCAGAATTCTGTGTTGCGTTTCACTTACGAGATGGAGAAGGATGGGAAGCTGCCCTCTCTAGATGTAACAGTCATGGAAAAGAGCAGAGTTTTCCACACTGCAGTCTACACTAAGGAAACAAATATAGGAATGTGCCTGAATGCCAACAGTGACTGCCCAGACATGTACAAGAGGAGTGTTGTTAACGCTTATGTCGACCGTGCTCTCAGCCACAGCTCAGAATGGAAGCAAGTGGACGAAGAACTCTGTAGGGTATGGCAGGTCCTAGTCAACAACGGCTTCTCCAATGGTTTCGTGGAAGACATCATAAGAAGGAAAGTGAAACGCCATGCAACCTCTGAAGAGACATCTAACACAACTCCTATACCCCCTATTAGACTATTTTACAGGAACTTCTTTTCCACAACCCATAATGGAGAAAAGGGTCCTGAAAGATATTGTTAGTAGAAATGTTATCCCTACAGACAAAAATCAAAAGATACAACTGACAATTTACTATAAAACCAAAAAAACGGCCAGCCTACTCATGAGAAACTCTCCAGACACAAAGCAGAATGCTTTAAAAGAGACCAACGTCGTCTATGCCTTCAAATGCCCTCTTGGGGACTGTAAGCCTCAAAAAACTCAGTATATAGGCAAGACAACAACATCTCTTTCCAGGCGTTTAACGATGCATAAGCAACAGGGCTCCATTAAGGAACATATAGTCTCTTCCCACAACCAAACCATCACCACAGAAATCTTAGCAAACAACACAGAAATCATCGATAGATACAGCGATAGCAGGCGGCTTGACGTCTGCGAGGCACTACACATCAAGAAGTCAAGACCAGCAATCAACAGCCAATTAATGCACAACTATATTCTACCCACTTCAAGACTCCGCTCCAATATAGAAGCATCAAGAAATATGGGCCAATAAAAATAGGCCTTCTTCAGTTACCTACCTTTAATACCCATTGTTTCGTGTTCTGTCTTGTGTAAAAAGTTTATTTTCACCTCATCCAAAACTATTGTAACATGTCACCTCACCAAATGTAGGTATAAAAAACTCGAAGATGTTTAAGCTCTATTCAGTGTGTGTGTGTGTGTAAACTAAAGTCTTTGAAAATGTAATAAGTTTTACGAAACGCGCTCAAGTGTCGCGTCAGACTAGAAATAAAAATGAATTTTGGAGAATTGATTTTTGAATTACCATCAACAGTGAAAAGAAACGTAAGAAAGATCGAGAAAATTCGTGTTAGAATTATTAATCTTACTTTTTCGGTCATATTTAAAAATATATGTCTACAGGAAAGACTTCTACCAAAATATACTAATATATATATATATATATATATATATATATATATATATATATATATATATATATATATATATATATATATATATATATATATATATATATATATACATATATATATATATATATATATATATATATATATATATATATATATATACATATATATATATATATATATATATATATATATATATATATATATATATATATATATATATATATATATATATATATATATATATATATATACGCATATTAGTATAATAAGGACATTTTTGTCAACAGGGCGCTGTGACTTCTACTCCTCAAGAGAGAGGTTCCTGCCGATGACGTTGTCTCTGATCGGTCAGAGGAACAGTCCTCTCGTCCCAGCCCTCAGTAAGAGGTGATCATTTTCTGAAGTGAAACAGTAAGAACTTTTATTCCACAATTCAATGGTTCTCATTTTATCAGATTATTATATTACAATACACGATCCTCACCATAATTTGTATATATGGCAGAAGACTCATTTATTACAAATCTGGATTGATTGACAAATCTTATATCAGGTGATCACCTAATTAGGTATCACTGAGACAGTTGACTGTGTATTACAAATTCACATGATCTGCCGAAGGGGAATGGCTCTCACATAGGGGCAGCTGACTAGGGTATCAGATCTGTGTGAGCTTTTGTCATGCAAGACAATGGTGGGTGATGGGTCATCAATTGAAGGTTACCCAGTATGTTGTCTTGTGAAGGATCGTGTCGCTGACGGAGGCCGGGCTGTATGACCAGTGGTTCAAGGACACGGTTACCAATGGTACGAAGTGTGCTCATCCCGCCACCAGGATCACCGTCAGCACCACGCTCTCCCTCGCCAACCTCTGGGTAGAGTATCTCTCCCTCTCCAACCTCTGGGTATAGTATCTCTCCCTCGCCAACCTCTGGGTAGAGTATCTCTTCCTCTCCAACCTCTGGGTAGAGTATCTCTCCCTCTCCAACCTCTGGGTAGAGTATCTCTCCCTCTGCAACCTCTGGGTAAAGTATCTTTCCTCCCCAACCTCTGGGTAGAGTATCTCTCTCTCGCCAACCTCTGGGTAGAGTATCTCTCCTTCACCATCCCCTGGGTAAAGTATCTTTCCTCCCCAACCTCTGGGTAGAGTATCTCTCTCTCGCCAACCTCTGGGTAGAGTATCTATCCTTCACCATCCCCTGGGTAAAGTATCTTTCCTCCCCAACCTCTGGGTAGAGTATCTCTCCCTCGCCAACCTCTGGGTAGAGTATCTCTCCCTCACCAACCCCTGGGTAAAGTATCTTTCCTCCCCAACCTCTGGGTAGAGTATATCTTCCTAGCCAACCTCTGGGTAGAGTATATCTCCCTAGCCAACCTCTGGGTAGAGTATATCTTCCTAGCCAACCTCTGGGTAGAGTATATCTTCCTAGCCAACCTCTGGATAGAGTATCTAAACATTCACACTCTCAGTATATTCAACCCATACTGCAATAATGATAGCATCTATTGCTACTTAGATATATTTTGTAGCACTGTTGCACACATCAACAGTTTGCGTGTTAGTATTACCGGACAACAAAAAGATCTCACAGAATGTGTGTAGCAGTAGCGATAAACAGAATGTACCCTCTTAGGCCTATTTTATTAATCCAAGGAAAAATTTTCACCATCTTAGTTTTAATTTATTGTATACTGTATATATATATATATATATATATATATATATATATATATATATATATATATATATATATATATATATATATATTTTTTTTTAATACTAGGTCTAAGAAAATTCATGCATGGTTCTTGCCTGCTCTCTCGGGCTCTAAAAAATATATAGCATAAACAGATGGCTTCTTTACGCAAACTATTCTAAATTGTTTACTTCCATCCGTGCTTATAACAGGTGATATATAGATTTTGGATACCAGGTTATTGCATTATATATGAATGCAAGTGTTACTGTCAAAAAGAATTCGGTGATCGTGAATGCAATATATCAATATGATTGAAAAATCGACGATCTAAATATCGCACTTCTTCTTATGTAACAGGGCATGTTCGTTGTTCTCGTGGGCGGCCATGTTGTGGCTGGGATTGTTCTCTGCCTCGAGGTCCTCTCGCAAATCTCTTGTTCGAAGTGATCAATCAGCGCTCTGCCGGGAAATTTTCAGTCAACACTTAGTCTCCAAGTCAGCAGTCAACACTGTGTCTTCAGGTCAACAGTCAACACTGTGTCTCCAGGTCAACAGTCAACACTGTGTCTCCAGGTCAACAGTCAACACTGTGTCTCCAGGTCAACAGTCAACACTGTGTCTCCAGGTCAACAGTCAACACTGTGTCTCCAGGTCAACAGTCAACACTGTATCTCCAGGTCAACGGTCAACACTGTGTCTTCAGGTCAACAGTCAACACTGTCTCTCCAGGTCAACAGTCAACACTTAGTCTCCAAGTCAGCAGTCAACACTGTGTCTTCAGGTCAACAGTCAACACTGTGTCTCCAGGTCAACAGTCAACACTGTGTCTCCAGGTCAACAGTCAACACTGTGTCTCCAGGTCAACAGTCAACACTGTGTCTCCAGGTCAACAGTCAACACTGTGTCTCCAGGTCAACAGTCAACACTGTGTCTCCAGGTCAACAGTCAACACTGTCTCTCCAGGTCATCAGTCAACACTGTGTCTCCAGGCCTTCAGTCAACACTGTGTCTCCAGGCCTTCAGTCAACACTGTGTCTCCAGGCCTTCAGTCAACGCTGTGTCTCCAGGTCAGCAGTCAACACTGTGTCTCCAGGTCAGCAGTCAACACTGTGTCTCCAGGTCAGCAGTCAACACTGTGTCTCCAGGTCAGCAGTCAACACTGTCTCCAGGTCATCAGTCAACACACTCGCTAGGTCCGCAGTCAACACATTTACCTTTAGGGGTTTCTATTGGCCTTGAGAGATGAGACTGTTTGATCTCAGACTTGCATAAGATGATGAATAATATTGACGTTTAATACATTACTCATAATTAAAATGCATATTTTCTGCAAATATGTTTCAATAAAAAACAATTTGAGTAACGATGTTTTAATACCTGACCTCGATATCAAAATGATGAGGAACAGAACGGCAACGTATTTTATTACATACTAGCTGTACCTGGTCACAGCAGTCCTCCCATCTCCCTATCCTCCCGACCATTCCCGACTTCCCAGTCCCCTCATCCTCCCCACTTTCCCATCCCTTCGTCCTCCCCACCATCCCCCACTCTCCAGTCCCCTCGACCTTCCCACCTTACCCCCCCTCCCTCGTCCCTTTGTCCATTGTCCGATGCATTCCAAAATAATCCGATATTCCCATTACTGAAAATTAAGAACAGTTAAAAAAAACGAAATGATAAAAAGTAAAAAAATAAACTATACTCACAAAATGAACGGCATAGAAAACAACACCGCTCAATTCCAACATCCACACACAAAAAAAAAAAAATAAATCGAAATCTATGAAAATTATATTTATCAATGCAATTGGAAACATTGAAATAAAATCGTAACATATGTAGCATAGTGTGTGTGTTGCTTTTACGTCCAACAGATGGTGCTGTTTTTCCCTAAAAAGCTTGTTTTTATGTGTCACATCTATATAGTATGTATATAAAAACACACACGTATTTGAATGGAACGTTGTGTTAAAATTTCACAGCAATCAGTGAAGAACTTTCTGAGATTACAGTGTGTGTTTCTCTTACGTCCAACAGATGCCGCTGTTTTCTAAAAAACATGTTTTTACCTGTCTCAGGTGTGGCATGTATATAATAGGTAAATAAAAACATGCACGTATTCGAATGCAATGTATCAAAATTTCAAAGCAATCAGTAAAAAGGTTTTGAAGATTTCGCTCACATGAAAAACAGTTTTTTGAAAAAAAAACATGTTTTTACCTGTCAAAGACGTGACATAATGAAATGAACGGTATGGTAAACAACACAGCTCAATTTCATTGCAATGTCACACAAAATAATTAAATCAAAATGAAAATTAATTGAAATCTATGAAAATTCAATTTATCAATGCAATTGGAAACATTGAAATGGAATCGTAACATATTTAGTGCAGCATGTGCTGCATTTATGTGCAACAGATGCCGCTGTCTTTCAGAAAAACATGTTTTACCTGTCACAGGAATGGCATTTATATAATATGTATATAAAAACATGTGAGTACTCGAATGGAACGTTGTGTCAAAATTTCAAAGCAATTGGTGAAGAACTAATGGAGATTACAGTGTATGTTGCTCTTACGTCCAACAGATGGTGCTGTTTTTCAAAAAAGCATATTTTTACATGTCACCTGTTTTTACCTGTTACCATGGAGGAGTTGAATAAAAAGCGATCAAAATACTTTCTATTGAATTCAAATTAACTCGATAAAAAATATAGACAATAAACATTATATGATTTGTCAGTATATTATGAAGTGATAATTATCTAAAGCATAACATTAAAAGCACACAAATATATTTGAGATATCTCAGAAACTCTACATCCAATCGCAAAAATTCCCACATCACTCATAAATTGCTTAATACAACAAACAGAAATTAAAATGCTGCTGTTTTGTATTACTCTTATATAAATTAAATAATTTAGTTAGTCATGAAAGAAATTATGTATGTGTCCAGAAACAAGATTATTAATTTCCGTATCGCCCACATCTCATTCCAAAACGTATTTACCTAATTTAATATTAAAATCAACAGTCTGAAGATTAAAAACAACATAAATACAGCTACCTAAATTAATTACATTGTCAATTAATAAATGAGTTAAAACAAACTGCTCCTTCCAATTATTAAAAAAAACGTATCCGGGGTAACTCGTTCGTGAGCGGGAGAGGGTGGAAGCCATGACGAATGTGGACTGTGTTGTGGAGAGACTAAGACTCCACAACGACAGCAACCAGACTTCCAGCTTATCTAGTATGCAGTGTAATCCTCGAACTTAAGATAGGGCTGCTAATTATTGCTACAACTATGCTACAATTAGGAAAGTGCATAATTACCTGGATAACTAACTTTATCTTGTTTTATGGTCATATTACGTTTATAGGGGGACGATATCAGTTATGCCTCATGGGAACACATCTGAATGGGTAAAAATCTATAAGCATTAATAACTAATTCCATTCATGTCATACCTGAAATATAGATGTTGTTGGCATTTTTTTACGATGTCAGGTAAATTGTGACTACATAATGTGATATCTGGACTGAGACAGAGGTCACGTTACTGAGGAAATGTCTGATGCTTGATAGCCAGACCACATTCAAAAGACAGCTGAGCTCGTCTCATATGTTTAACTAAAAATAGTTAGAAGTAGAATATCCTCTAGAAATAAATCTACTATCGATTAAATTTGAAAAGATATAATATACTAGAATAACCCCCCCCCCCAAGTTTGTACAGTGGACGTTTATCTGTGGAATAAACCTTAAATTATACAGTCCGCTTTTGAATAAATAAATAAACTATAATTAATATAATGAACAATAAGTAATAACATATAAATAAATTATCATCTTGAGATGATTTCGGGGCTTTTTAGTGTCCCCGCGGCCCGGTCCTCGACCAGGCCTCCACCCCCAGGAAGCAGCCCGTGACAGCTGACCAACAGCCAGGTACCTATGTTACTGCTAGGTAACAGGGGCATAGGATGAAAGAAACTCTGCCCATTGTTTCTCGCCGGCGCCTGGGATCAAACCCAGGACCACAGGATCACAAGCCCAAAGTGCTGTCCGCTCGGGCGACCGGTTCATCAGTAGATTTTCCCACATTCTTTTGGTCCTTTGCACCTAGATCATGATTATGATCTATTTATGAACTAGTGCAATATATTAAACAAATTAAATTGCCAGTCAATTCAGACGGCTAAATAACCAGTAACCTAACATAAAAATTCTTAACAATATCGGTGCAGGCGGTAGTGTTACTGAAAACAAATAATTATAGCAGTATTACTTGCTCTAGGCCTTAATACATGAAATTAAGGAGCTAAATACATGCTACCAATAAATACAGTATGAACCATACATACGTACCACCAACATTATCGCTTCATTTTCGCTCAGTCCAATCTTCTACTGGACGGACTGCAGCAGCATGTAGTTTTTATAGACATAATATTTGCACAAAGACTGTCAGTGTCAGGTTAAACAACTGGCTGACCTCTACACAAGCAGAACTAGCAGCATTACGACAAGCTACCAGTACATTAAAAAATATTGGAGGAGGAATAATATTTTGTGATTCAAAGTCTGCTCTTCAAGCAATCGAAAACTTCTCCTGGAAGATCGACGGCAAGAACCTCATACTCCCAATTATAAATTATCAAATTGCTGCACAGAGTAAAGGGTCTCGAATCTCTTTTATATGGATACCTTCATACGTAAATATAACCCATCATAATGAGACAGACATTACAGCCAAATTAGCGTGCAACAAAGATGAAGTTGAATTAGATCTAGGTATCCCCATCTCTACTGTCAAAACTGTATTGGTTCAAACACTCAGGTCTGATAGGAAAGAAATTACTGACTCCCAACGACCTGAAAGTACTACTATTGATAGCTATGATTTGTTCAGATCTGAAACCTACATCTATGGGCAGCACAAAACGTCCACTAGACTGTGCGACACAGTGGTTGCAAGGATCAGGTTGGGTTACCGTTACCTGTGGCAGGTGGCTACAGGTGACGGGTCTCCCAATCCTGAGCACTCCAGTTGCAAACTCTGTGAGCAGGAACTGCGGCATGATCTCCCACACTACATCACCGAATGGCCAGTTATTAGGCCTTTCAGACCAGTTAGCATGAGGTACCTGGAGCTTTGCAATTTATTCACTCTCGTATTCTCGAGGATATCCTCATACTGCACCCAAAATTTGCCAGTGCAGGCTACTAAACATATGGCCCTGTATGACTAACCATCCTGCGAGATGGGGACTTTATTACCACTGCTACCTTATTCACTCTTGTGTTGATGATATCCTCAAAATGCATCTGGAGTCTGCCAGTGCAGACTGCCTATCACCTGCCTATGTATGACTAACCATCCTGTGTGATGGGGATTTTTTAGCATCACGTAGTTAGCTTTTTTGACACACTGTACTCCACTTCATATAGTCTAGGGTAGCTGCACAAATGCAGATGTACCTCATATATTAATAAAAAAAAAGTACATTTTATCCAGATAAATTTGTGTTTTATTTCCGCAAATAAATTAATTCAAACCAAATTGTTGCTGTCTTTCACGGAGTTTACTTCACTAAATTCGTGTTTTTTTCTGTGGAGTAGTAGCTAATAAATTAATAAATTCTAACCAAACACCAGAGATTGATTAGAGGCTACCAACATTAGTTGTATATATTTTTCTATAAGTAAGAGAATCATTGAACTTATAAAATAAAAAATAAAACAAAAAAATATTGCACTCTCTCTCCTATAGCACATTATATTCTAGTAGCTGGTTGCCAGCCAACATTAGGGTTGGATATATTATCATTGACTAGTGTTGAACTAAATAGGGAATAACCTAGTTCCATTTAATCCTATCGTTCCTATGCCCGAAACGCTTTGCGTAATAGTGGCTTTAGGCATTGTATGTACTAGCCCTAACTATAAATCCATCACTCTTTGTAAAATCTCTTGTATGTATGTATCTTACCTAAATAAACATTTGATTTGATTTGATTTGATAATAACTGTGCCAATCTGCATTATGGTAGGATATATTACCATTGACTGGTGTTGTACTGAATAGAGGACAACCTAGTCTCATTTAATTATTGTGCAGACTCTTAAATAGGGAGGGACTAATAATACGAGTTGTGTTGTACTTATACCTGTATATTATATTACCATACACCATTATATAATCTTATATATTTACAATATAATCATATCACTTTTGAGTGTTACGAAGTGTTACTAAACCCCCCCCCCCCAGTGACGATTACGATGAGCTAACCTGAGGAATTCCAATAGTGACACTAATTATTACTCAAGGTTATCTGTGTATACTAATATAAAATTAGCAATTAATTTGCCAACCTTCAGAAGCGGTAGGATTGTGACCTAGTGACTGTAAATTAACCACCCTATCTTGAGGTTATCTTGAGATGATTTCGGGGCTTTAGTGTCCCGCGGCCCGGTCCTCGACCAGGCCTCCACCCCCAGGAAGCAGCCCGTGACAGCTGAGTAACACAAAGGACCTAGATTCAGGAAGCTCTGTGTATTTCTTCGTAAGTGGGTTTGCTACGAAGGCTCCTAAGTGCGCCCTAAGAAGATGCTTAGGTGCGATTCAATAAGGTCCACTTAGGAAGAAATTTGTTGGTTCACCTGCGTGCCGATAGAGGTCACTACTGTGTTTCGTTTGGCCAATCAGAGAGCAGCAACATTCTTCATATTGAAGATTTAGCGCTGGCTTATCGGAGCTCTACTGCCTCCTATTTACGTCGAATTTTCTTATAAAATTAGTATATTTCGAAGTAAAACAATGTTTTTTCAACTTCTACAGCCAGCACCGATATTGTATTAAACAAATATGTTACATTTGTTGTTTACCTACGTAATTCTAAGAGATATTTTGTAGCTGTCCTTGTTGCTCGGAAGATGCGCTGACAATTATTGTATATATTTACTGAATTTACCCAAGGGCCACTAACTATCTAGTGGCCTCGACGAGGACAGAAAGCGGGCGGCTTGTTAAAGGGCCCGCCAATTGTCTTAATGATATTTTTTAGCTGGAATTTGGCATTTACGGCTTCAGCGGGTAGGCGGTTCCATGGGTTTATAGCCCTCTTGGTGGAAAAAAACATCGGTTTTCAGTCCTACTTGAGAGAATATACTCTCCAACACTACATCTGTGATTGTCCTGTTATCAGTGACTTCATACCAAATGGTATGAGGTATTATGAGCTCTGTAATTACTTCATACACTCAGGAATATTGGAAGATATTCTTGTGCTGCACCCAGATTTTGCCAGTGGAGGCTAATAGATCAGCCTTAAGTATTTGTTCTCTCCTAATTCCATGTATGACTGGCCATCCTGTGAGGTGAGGATGTTGGATGAGCTTGTAGCTGGTTTTTGATCTACACTGTGTGGTCCTTTATACAGAATTGGGAAGCAGCACATTGCTGTGTATACCTAAACATGTTTAAAAATACATTGTTTGAGAAGAGTCTGGTAGAAACTGGTAAGAGTAATTATAATATAATGTTTCCATGATTCAGTGCTTACCTCTTGTGAAAATTGCTTAGAGTTGTTTAGTCAGAGTTGATTTGTTTTTTGTATTGAGGCTGGTATTTTCTAAATTGATTCCATGTACAGTATGTCTAACCATCCTGTGAGATGGGAGTATTAGATAAACTTATAGCTAGTTTTTTATCTACACTGTGTAATATTCCATATAGAATAGGGTAGTAGTACATTGCTGTGTATACCTAATCTTCTTAATAAAAAAAATCAGTAATAAAGATTTTAAATTATAGTTTGTATTATTACAAATTCAGTACTATATTATCCTTATTAAATCATGTTGACCATGGATCATTAAGATCTCATGTTGATATGTAATAGTCATATTTCTTTTGAACTGCTAATCCATGCTAATCATTCATTAAATTGTGCATTATGTCTCAATTTTTCACTTCCTTGGATATACTGTACAGTACAAAAAGATAGGATAAAAATAAACCAGTAATATTTCTTTCATTATATTTTTAATTTAAATAACTGCATCAATATTTTTACAGCTGACAGGATTTGTTTTACCATACAGGTGCATTATTTGTTAAAAAAAATTTGGTTTATTGTTACACACAATGGTGCTACATAGCCTTCCCAGCTTGGTGCCTTCTTTTAATACTTACTGATTAAAAAATAAATAATAAATACATTTTATTCAGGAAAAGTACATACAGTTGATTTACAAACATAATGTTGGATTTATAGACAGAGCTAGTACATACAATACCTAAAGCCACTAATACTTATAGCATTTCGGGCAAGGTGTGGGGGAAAAAACACAGACTAAAACTTAATAGTAATCGGGATTAGGTATAAATTGTGTTGAAAGAAGGAATAAAAAATACAAAAAGGGGGGTTAACATAGCATAAATCAGCAATTGCACATGTTGGTGAACAGCGTTGTTTAAAAAATAGCATGACATGGGTTGACATTTAGGAGGTAAGTTAGGTTACATGGAGTTAATTAGGCAGTACTTGGTTTAACTCTTAAACTGGTTGAGAGAGGTACAGCCTTTGACATGATTCGGGAGGTCATTCACATTCTGGGTCCCTTGATTTGTAGAGCACTTCTAGTTTGGTTACATACAGCCAAACTGAGTAACAGGAAGAGGTCTTGGACACAAATTTGTTCCATGCTAAATGTAGAGGAATCAGCTGAGTATTCCTCAAATAAAATAAGTTGCTTCACCTTATAAGGTAAATAAAATAAGCATTTCTCAGATAAGTAGCTGCCTCACCTCACTGCCTTACTGCTACATAGCCTTCCCGGCATGGTGCCTTCTTTTGATAATTACTTGTTCCACACCCAAATTGTATAACAGGAAGAGGTCTTGGACCCCTACTTCCCTCTCTCTTTTTTAATAATCTATATAGTCATAATCATAGCTTTAAGTATTCAATGAATAAAGTTTTTGGCATTTTTACCTTTCTTACCTAACATCATTTGTGCAGCATATTTTTATTTTATGTCTCACCCAGATTTAATTTCAAAATAAAACCAAACTAAATAAATTAGAAATGGGTATGTATAGCTAAGGTACACCCTTACTACTAGGTGAACAGGGGCATTTGGTGATAGTAAATGATCCCATCAGGCAGGGCTCATCACCTTCTCTCATTTTTCATGTTCATCAGTGTTTATTTACTTAATAACTACTGGTATAATATCTTGCTATTATAAAACTAATTCTACTATCATCAAACACATTTTTACTTCAAGTTTCAAGCAGAGAATGCATATATAATTAACACGAAGGATTCCTCTTCACTAGTTTCACCAGCTATAATATTTTGGTCATGTTCCAATATCATAAATCGATCCCAGTGTTATGTAGTAGAGAAAAAATGACTTATATCCAGTTTACGTAAAGCTACGAGTGGTCGAAACCACACTTAGATCCCGGAATGAACCTACGAAGGTTTTTCCACTTAGTGTAGCTACTTGAATACGGACGTAGCCGCCACGAAAGGCGCTAAGAAGGAAAACGTTCTTAGCTAAGATGAAAAACCTTCGTAAGTACCTTACTGAATCCGGCCCCAGGTACCTATTTTCCTGCTGCCCATTGTTTCTCGCTGGCGCCCGGGATCGAACCCGAGACCACAGAATCACAAGTCCAGCGTGCTGTCCGCTCGGCTACCGGCTCCCTTTAGTAGCCTAGGGTGCCGGCTCGGCCAACAGGCACCCTAGGCTACTACTATTTCCTGCTCAGTATATATGAGCAAATACTCCAGTTATTTTCACTTAGAAGTTATGGGGCCAACTAAACTCAACTAATCAGCCACCATGGCTGATCCACAGAAACAAAACGTGCTCTAGCAGTACTTAAAGGTCACCTGACAAGACAACTCAGTAAATGTGAGGATTTGTCACAAGAGTCTCCAGTTGATTATCACCAGCTGGAAATCTCACTATGGGGGGCTGATAACAAATTCGATCAAGTAAGAAGACTGGCTGAGTTTGACCAAAATGAGCACCTAGCCAGTGACACAACAGCTGATGACATGGAGCAAATCATGTCTGACCTGGCCACGTATGAGGATGACACTCAAGCCCGGTTGGATCCCTTACTCAGGATACTTGCTCAACATAAGACAGCACCAACAATAATAGTGTCCCAATCCAGTGCAGCACAGTCAGATGCTCGATTATCACCTCTAGACATACCAATCTTTGCTCGACTGGACGAAGAAAATTGGGACACTTTCTGGATGTATTTTGACACCCACATCAATTCCAAGACATCGATACCAAAGGTGACAATGTTCACCTACCTTCAAAGCTTCCTCAAAGGGGAAGCCAAGAATGTCATAGCCAATCTGTCCCCTTGATAGGGACACTTAAGATGTAGCAATACAGTTGTTAAAAGACAACTATTTCAACAAAGAAATTAGTATTGCTAATCTTTACTATCAATTGAAGGATTTAACCACACCTACCAACCGATCAGACTCCCTTCAGAACCTCAGGTTAAAAGTGGGGTCACTTGTGAAAGCACTTAGCACCAAAGTTGGTGTTCAGACTTCTGAATGGTCACTAAAGTTGAACATCCAAACGAAGCTTCCTAGAGATGTTTTAGCTGAGATCTACTCTCTCTATAAGACAGACATTCCTTCCTACGAGGACATCTTCGAGGGAAAATGACTGTAAATAGGATGAACGCAAATAATAACATTAAATCCAACACCTAGGGGTTATCACCAGGGAAATCAGTGAAACCTAAGGGTACAACAAATACCCCAAATAAACCGAAACCAACCACCTCCACTGAGAGGTGGAAATCTGGCAGTGTGGGCACATATGCAGTGGGTCCCTCGAAGCCTACAGACACTGTTTCACCCAAGGCGGTGATTCCTAAACGTACTCAGGCTGAAAGACGTGTTTATTCTGTAATGAAGAACATTCGATGTATCACTGCCCAAATAATGCTGATCGTGCCACCTGTGTTTAGTGACTGATGGAGTTGCAAAAATGCACGAGGTGCCTCATGGCACATGACACCAACACCTGTGAGACCCATCTATGCACCTGCAACAGGTGTAAGAAAGGTCAATACCATTCAGTACTGTGTGGGGACACAAAATTAAAGTCTCTAAAAGCCAAGGTGAAGGATAAAAAGGCTTCCACCATCGTGCAGTACTGCAAGGGACGACTGGAAATCAGTGTCCAATCGACAAAGTTCGACAATAACGCGACTTTGCCCACTGCCGAACTTACCATAAAAGTCAAAGGGACCATAACGGGAGTTGTCTGACCAAGGGTTCCAAAAAAACATTTGTCACCCAAAAGGTGGCAGATGATCTCAAATTAAAGCCTGTTACACTTGTAAAATTGAACATTTCGGGGTTCCTGACCAACACAGGACCTCATGTCTACCAGGTGATGGAACCATTAGTACGTTTATGCGGTTTTCAACCATATACAGGCCGTCGTGGTGGACAAAAAGTTCCATCAGACCAATATGTTCACAATCTAGGAATAACAGGCAAATTTCTGCGAGAAAAGGGAATTTGACTGGCTGACAATAAAATCACGTATAACCACCTCACCGATATTAAAATATTTGTAGGGGGAGACTATTATCATAAATTCATCACTGGACTCAAAAAACAGCAGGAAATGAACCTGTTATTGTCTGAGGGAGACAAATTACTAACAGGCACAGTAATGAGGCTGAAGAAGCTTACACCTGTAGACAACAAACAAGTTAACCAAGTGATTGTTGCGTGACTATGCAAAAAGAGTCACCACTAAAGTTCAGAGATATGACTGAGGAAGAGGTAGATCCCCCTGTTCAAAAATTATGGGAACTAGCCACCATAGGCATCGTCCCTGAACAACCTAGTCCAAACGATGCCTGGACATATTAACAATACCTGGACACAGTTGCCCACAGGGACAACTTATACTGGGAGGCTACCCTGGCGGTTGAATCATACTCAGCTGCCAACAAATCATTTCATTGCAGAAAGTTAATTAAGGACTCAGGTGTTGTGCTTAAATAGACAACCTGAGCACTCGAAATTCGATCATGTAATTATCCAACATCAACTCGAAAATAAAATCATCGAGGTTGTAACCAATGCAGCACCACGCAGAAGTCCAATAGCCCCTACAAAATTCTCATTATTAACAATCTCTATGTGGACAATTTCCAAGGAACAACTATCAGCGAATAGGAACTGCTAACAATATGCAATGAAGCCAATCGAGAGTTGTTGGGAGCCAATATGCCTCTTCATTCGTAGGCTTCAAATAATCTAAATTTAAATGAACTCATTGAATCAGAGTTTCCCAACTACAAGTGCCTCAGAAAATGAAGGTAATAGGAGTCGAATGGGAAATATCAACTGATCAATTAACAATTAAATGTGGAAATATTAACCGCCAACCTAACTATGAGAAAACTGCTCTCCCAAGTAAGTAAACCCTTCGACCCCTCTTAGGACTATTAAGTCCACTATTAATTAAGGGCAAGTTATTGATGCAGGAATGCTGGGTGGAGAAAATAGGCTGGGATGAACAGCTGACTCATATATTACAAGAAAAGTGGCAGGGGTTAGTGTTACAATCCCTTAGAACATATGGGTATGGTTCATATGCCTCGCAGTCGTAATTTAATAATAATAGAGGCCTTGCCAATATCAATATTCTAGGGGTAAAAGAAACGACTGCTCCACAATACATCAATATACTTCACGAACGGGTAACAAATAACAGAAACACAAATAAACATGAAAGTAAAGCACTAGGAATCTCCAGAAATAATGATAAATCACAATGACGTGAAATAACACCTAATAAACACTGATTATTAACTTAAAGTATACAGGGATATATGGTATGCAAATTATGGTATAAACAAATAATTAGCTATGTTAATTAAGCAGAAACAGGCTCCAAAAACTTATCCCATATCTTCAGATCCACTCCAGTCAGCTTCATCCACGCGACTTGCTATGCAAGCTGCCTGCCTCGGTGGCATCTACACAATACCAACTGAATACACTCAAGAATACTCTCAGATACTCTGCTATCTGAGAGTAATACTTATGAAAATATTTATAAATACTATAATATACATTAAACACTACAAAAGTGTAATTAAAAAAAATGTACATACAAGAACACAGAATATTTATAGTGCCGCTATGTTGGATACACTGCACGCATCATTGGAACCTCCAAACATGGTCACTTCAAGTTCAAGTATGTTTATTGAGACAAGAAAGAAATACATCTCAAAGGGTGTAGCAGCTTAGACTATTTCTACCACCCCCCCCCCCCCCCCTAGGAACATGGTCACCTCCCCTTTTATTCAGGGATATTCCTGCGCGGGCCCTAAGCCTCTGGCTGGCCTACTAAGTGTTGCTTGTTTCTTTTCTACTTGGGCGGAGTATGAGTATTTATAACTCATATGGTCGCTTCAGTAAGTTTTTGCCATATGTGTTTAAGAACTTCTTATGCTCTGTTGAATCTAAGTTGAAATCTTAATGGGGTTGTAACTGTGCACTGTGCTAGGTAATGTTCCAGTGGTCTGTCGGGTATTTCTCCACAGTGCTGACATTTCCTCTCATCTTCCGGAACCTGTAAGCCTATTTCCCATGCACATGGGTATCCAAGCCTGATGCGATGTAAGTGTACTTCTGTTGCTCTACTGCTCCCTTTCATCAAACTAAGTGGCTCGTAGTTTGTTGAATTCTTGTACCAACCGGCAGATCCTGATGTTGCAACTGCTGTGTTGTGGTCACTGTACATCTTTTGCATTCCTCTGTTTCTAATTACTTTCTTAATCTGTGATAGACTCTGTGGTATGTAAATGTCTACATTTCTTCTCTTAGTTGCAAGTTTTGGAGCTTCGTTTGCAATGTTATTTCCTATTATTCCAACATGAATTGGCACCCAGTTGATAAGTACCCATCGGCCTTGTCGTTTGAGTGTTTGCATTAATGATATGACATTTGTGATCAGTTGTATGTTATCATATATGTGTTCTTGTTGCAAGGTTTCAATGGCGGTTCTCGAATCTGTATGTATGATAACATGTTGTCCGTGTTCAGCAAGAGCATGTTCCAAAGCCTTTTGAATGGCTAGCATCTCTGTTTGTAAAGTCGAACACCCATTTGAGAGCCTCGAACTATTTACAGATTCCTGCTTTAACTGCAGCTCCGGTTTCTTGTCCCTGCAGGTGTACTGATCCATCTGTGAAGTATGTGAAGCTGTCGGATGCCATGTTTGCTTCTATATGCATCTGTGCAATATTACGTAGCAGATGAGGATTTGTCTGGTTATTTTTTCCTTCAATAACCATAATCTTAAAGTATACTGGCGGAGATTCCCAAGGGGATTGCATAACAGTCTGCATGTATTTCGTCGACACCCTTCTCAGTGACTGTGTTTGTTATATCGAATGTATTGATGGTGTTTATCGCACAATGGGTCCACCTGTTGCTATTGGAGGCTCTTCTGTCCAGAATTAAAGCTCCAGTGATTATATCTTTAAGTGAACTGATTCTAGGTCTAGTCAATATCTTGGTCAGCATGTATGCAGCAATCCCTTTTACCCTATTTCAATTGACGTTAGCTTGGTTTGTAGTCTTAGGTTCAGTATTTTAGTCCATCTGGGAGCTCCTGTTATGATTTGTAATGCATCGTTTTGAATAACCTCAACGTTTGCCCACTGACCAGGAGAAAAGTGAGTAAGGCGGGCGCTGCATAATCAACTAGGGAACGAACGGCGAGTATGTAAAACATTCTTAACACTTTGTGTCCCGCTTCTAGAAGTGTTCCTGTGATTGCTCTCAATATATTTCGTCGTGATTTTGCTTTCTTCTTCTGATATTGAATTTGCTTGTTGAATGTCATTTTAAAATCTATCGCCTCTGTCTCCCCCATATGAATAAACATGCAATATTAACAGATAAATAAATCCTACAAGCACACTACAGCATACTACAGTTAACTCAAATCATATATACCAGAAAACAAATGGACATAATGTTAATCTTCCAATAACTGAGGAAAGAACATATGAACATAAATCTTTATCATGATAAATGTCAGAATCAAGCACTATTGATTCATAACAGTGAAAGATTTAAACGGCCTAGAGTATGTTAAGTTCTATCGAACTTACAACAAACATAAAAACACAACAAAATCAAAAAAATTACTTGCATATGTTCTGTGACGCCTTAGGACGTGCTTACGGCACTGCAGCATACCTAGTAACAAATGGTCAAGCTAGTTTGCTCACATCTAAAGCCCGAAACGCTATGTATGTAAGTGGCTGTTATGACAAGACATACACCAGTTTGATTATAATGTGACTGGTGTATGATGCGTTCAAACTGTATAGTGATATCCTGGCTGATTAGCCTAGTATCACAAATATTAATACATCTATATAATCTCTTTTTGACAAAACCTATGTATAAATTACGTATTGCAATTGTATGTTTAATATACCTATATATATTATGTTTTAGTACCAAGTGTATGTGCCATGTATTTGTGGATATATGGGAAGTAGAGTAAATAGCAGAAGCCTAGTGTCCTGTAGTTTGGAAAACACCTTTATGTGCCAATATTATGGAATACTACATATTACAGTATAGGACATGCTATGTGTATTATGATGTAGAATGTATACATATATATATGCTTAATGTATGACGAGCATGTATACTGTGATATATCAAATTCATTACTGTTCATTGCATTATCCTCTTGTCATGTAAGTAATTTATATTCTGGTACTGTGAGATGTATACCACAGAGGCAAGGTTTTGGTACTTATGTGCGATGATGTACTTATGATTATGATGTATATGATGCTTTACTTGTATTCATGTATACTTATGTATTACGGCTGACTAGTAATGTCTTGAAATCCTCCCTTAACCCCCCCCCCCTCCCCCCTTGACGTACAGTCTCCAGTCAGTGTTACCATGTCTTGCAGATATGAATTCTCTATTGACTTATTTATATATCATGATATATATTCTCTTATGTATTGATTCATTGATATGAATACTCATTTAAGGTTTTTATTTAGTACTGTCATGATTTAGAAGTTATTGAGTGATAAATGGTTTGATATGAGATTGTGATATTTGAAAGAGGAGAGTCAGTTGACTTGCCAAGTTGGAAATAGTGTGTTGAGCGGTCCCCGCTCGGTCCTGAGCAGGGATGCCAGATTGGGCTACAAGTAGCGAATTGGGTTACTTTTCAGAGCCCCGCGCTCTCAAATTTTTAATTTCGCTACTTGCGACTTTTTGGGCTACTTTAAAAACAACTTGGGCTATTAATGTTAAGAAACTCAATGATGCTTTTTATGCTTTTTATAATGTCATGTGTACAAATCACAGCCGCGTCCAACAGCTTGATTGAAAAGACCACTTACTGCAGGAGGCCAGGGGCCAGATCCAGGAAGGTACTTACAAAGGTTTTTCTTCTTAGCTATGAATGTTTTCCTTCTTAGCGCCTTCGTGGCGGCTACGTCGGTATTCAGGTAGCTACACTAAGTGGAAAAACCTTCATAAGTTCATTCCGGGATCTAAGTGTGGTTTCGACCACTTGTAGCTTTACGTAAACTGGATATAACTGGATTTTGTCCGGTGATTTTGTCACCGGACAAAATGAGGTGATAGCCGAGGCTATTTGAACCACCACACCTCATTTTCGGCTATCACCTCATTTTGTCCGGTCGTGATGGTCAAGTGGATTAAGGCGTCTTGTACATACCAGTTGCGTTGCTCCTGGGAGTATGGGTTCGAGTCACTTCTGGGGTGTGAGTTTTCAGTTGCATATTGTCCTGGGGACCATTCAGGCTTGTTCGCATTTGTGTTCCTCACGTGTGCCCCAAAGAATGAGGTGATTTGGTAAAATGCTATGCCCAAGATTACTATCCGAGTGCCGGCGGTGGGCTGGTTCAAATAGCCTCGGCTATCACCTCATTTTGTCTGGTCGTGATGGTCAAGTGGATTAAGGCGTCTTGTACATACCAGTTGCGTTGCTCCTGGGAGTATGGGTTCGAGTCACTTCTGGGGTGTGAGTTTTCAGTTATATATATATATATATATATATATATATATATATATATATATATATGTCGTACCTAATAGCCAGAACGCACTTCTCAGCCTACTATGCAAGGCCCGATTTGCCTAATAAGCCAAGTTTTCCTGAATTAAATTATTTTTTCTAATTTTTTTTTTATGAAATGATAAAGCTACCATTTTCATTATGTATGAGGTCAATTTTTTTTTATTGGAGTTAAAATTAACGTAGATATATGACCGAACCTAACCAACCCTACCTAACCTAACCTAACCTATCTCTATCGGTTAGGTTAGGTTAGGTAGCAGAAAAAGTTAGGTTAGGTTAGGTTAGGTAGTCAAAAAAACATTAATTCATGAAAACTTGGCTTATTAGGCAAATTGGGCCATGCATAGTTGGCTGAGAAGTGCATTCTGGCTATTAGGTACGACATATATATATATATATATATGTGTGTGTATATCACGAAAATAAACACGTGATTAAAAATGTGACAATGTCAGACCACGGAGGAAAAATGAAACAGGAATTTCCTTAAGTACTTTCGTATATAATACATCTTCCCGAAGGAGTCTGAAGATGTATTAATATACGAAAGTACTTAAGGAAATTCCTGTTTCATTTTTCCTCCGTGGTCTGACATTGTCATATATTTATATATATATATATATATATATATATATATATATATATATATATATATATATATATATATATATATATATATATATATATATATATATATATATATATATATATATATATATATTTGAACCCATACTTCCAGGAGCAACGCAACTGGTATGTACAGGAGGTCTTAATCTACTTGACCATCACCACCGGACAAAAACTGATGGTAGCGAGGCTGTTTAGCCCATCAGCCCGCCGGCACTTTGATGGTAATCTTGGGCATAGCATTTTATCAAATCACCTCATTCTTTGGGGCACATGTGAAGAACACAACTGCGAACAAGCCTGAATGGTCCCCAGGACTATATGCAACTGAAAACTCACACCCCAGAAGTGACTCGAACCCATACTGCCAGGAGCAATGCAACTGGTATGTACAGGACGCCTTAATCCACTTGACTATCTTACTTGTGCATTAAGCATGGACTACGTGGTCCATGCTTAATGCACACACTTACCTAAACGCGCAAGTTAGAAGTATAGAAACTTTTAGACACACTACACCCACCAGGGGACTTGAACCCTGGCCACCAAGATGTTCTCTTGGTGAGAACACCATGTGTTCTCCCATATAACAGGGCTTGATGGAAAACGTCAATTGCCTCTCACTATACCATTGCCTGGAGAAGATGGGTTGTCTGGGAGTTAAATACCCCAGAATTCCCACCTCTTTGGGGCTCTGAGTATGGTGCAGTGGGTATAAGTGCGTACGTGCCATCTTGGTGGCCAGGGATCAAGTCCCCTGGTGGGTGTTGTGTGTCTAAAAGTTTCTATACTTCTAACTTGCATGTTTATTTAAGTGTGTGCATTAAGCATGGACAACATGTTCTCTCATATAACATGGCTTGATAGAAAACGTCAATTGCCTCTCACTATACCATTGCCTGGAGAGAATGGGTTGTCTGGGAGTTAAATACCCCAGAATTCCCACCTCTTTACCTGGTTAACCTGGGTGATAATTGGTTGATGGGGTTCTAGGAGTTCTTCTACTCCCCAAGCCCGGCCTGAGGCCAGGCTTGACTTGTGAGAGTTTGGTCCACTAGGCTGTTGCTTGGAGCGGCCCGCAGGCCCACATACCCACCACAGCCCGGTTGGTCTGGCACTCCTTGGAGGAATAAATCTAGTTTCCTCTTGAAGATGTCCACGGTTGTTCCGGCAATATTTCTTATGCTTGCTGGGAGGACGTTGAACAACCGCGGACCTCTGATGTTTATACAGTGTTCTCTGATTGTGCCTATGGCACCTCTGCTCTTCACTGGTTCTATTCTGCATTTTCTTCCATATCGTTCACTCCAGTACGTTATTTTACTGTGTAGATTTGGTACTTGGCCCTCCAGTATCTTCCAGGTGTATATTATTTGATATCTCTCTCGTCTTCTTTCTAGTGAGTACATTTGGAGGGCTTTGAGACGATCCCAATAATTTAGGTGCTTTATTGTGTCTATGCGTGCCGTATATGTTCTCTGTATTCCCTCAATTTCAGCAATCTCTCCTGCTCTGAAAGGGGAAGTGAGTACTGAGCAGTACTCAAGACGGGACAACACAAGTGACTTGAAGAGTACAACCATTGTGATGGGATCCCGGGATTTGAAAGTTCTCGTAATCCATCATTTTTCTGGCTGTCCTAATATTTGCTTGGTTATGCTCCCTAAACGTTAGGTCGTCAGACATTATTATTCCCAAATCCTTTACATGCTGGTATCCTACTATGGGTACATTTGATTGTGTTTTGTACTCTGTATTATGTTTAAGGTCCTCATTTTTACCGTACCTGAGAACCTGGAATTTATCACTGTTAAACATCATGTTATTTTCTGATGCCCAGTCGAAAACTTTATTAATATCAGCTTGAAGTTTGTCAATGTCTTCAGCCGAGATAATTTTCATACTGATTTTTGTGTCTTCTACAAAGGATGATACGAAGCTGTGACTTGTATTTTTGTCTATATCTGATATGAGAATAAGGAAAAGCAGCGGTGCAAGGACTGTACCCTGAGGTACAGAGCTTTTAACTGCACTTGGACTAGATTTTATATGGTTGACCGTTACTCGCTGAGTCCTGTTTGACAGAAAACTGAGTATCCAGCGTCCTACTTTACCGGTTATTCCCATTGACTTCATTTTGTGTGCTATCACGCCATGGTCACATTTATCGAAAGCCATTGCGAAGTCTGTGTATATCACATCAGCATTCTGTTTTTCTTCTAATGCCTCAGTGACTTTGTCGTAGTGCTCAAGTTGCTGTGAGAGGCACGATCTTCCCGCTCGAAATCCATGTTGGCCTGGGTTGTGAAGGTCATTGGTCTCCATGAAATTGGTGACCTGACTCCTAATCACTCTCTCAAATACTTTTATGATGTGCGATGTTAGTGCAACTGGTCTATAATTCTTTGCCAATGCTTTGCTCCCTCCCTTGTGTAGAGGGGCTATGTCTGCTACTTTAAGTGCATCTGGTATCTCCCCCGTTTCTAAGCTCTTCCTCCACACTATACTGAGTGCCTGTGCTACCGGCACTTTGCATTTCTTTATAAATATTGAGTTCCATGAGTCTGGACCTGGGGCCGAGTGCATGGGCATGTTTTCAATTTCTCTTTCAAAATTTAGTGCGCTCGTGTTGATATCAGTTTTATTTGCAGGGGCTTGAATATCCCGCATAAAGAAATTGTCTGGATCTTCCACTTTCATGTTGTTTATTGGAGTGCTAAACATGTCCTCATACTGCTTTTTTAGGATTTCACTAATTTCTTTGTCATCCTCCGTGTATAAACCTTCAATTGTACGAATAGGTCCAATACTGGCAGTGGTTTTTGCTTTTGATTTCGCATATGTGAAGAAATATTTTAGATTTTTCTTTATTTCCAGAATTGCTTTCTGTTCTAACTGCCTTTCTTCAGTTTCATATGGGTGTTTCAATTTCCGCTCGATTTCTTCAATCTCCCTATTTAAATTATTCCTTCTTTGACGGGAAATTCGTGTCTGCATAAGCAGTTCCGTTATTTTTTTCCTGCGTTTATAGTGTCGTCTGCGTTCTCTTTCTAAGTTGGATCTCTTTCTGGCTTTCCTCAAAGGAACATGTTTCAGACAGACTTGATACGCTTCCGAAGTCAGTTTTTCTATTCCTTCTGTAGGACTTGTATTACTTAGAACAGTTTCCCATGGAATGTTTGTAAGTTCCCTGTTTATTATCTCCCAGTCTATCCTTTTATTATTAAAATTGAATTTACTGAATAGCCCCTCTCGCTTTATCAACGTTTTAGGTCTATTCTGAGTACTGATGGTCGCTTGCACTTCAATGAGCTTGTGATCTGAGTATGTGGTATCTGATATCGTAATGTCTCTGATAATGTCGTCATTGTTCGTAAAGACCAGATCTAGAATATTTTCATTTCTCGTTGGCTCCGATATCTGCTGATTGAGTGAAAATTTGTCACAGAATCTAAGTAGTTCTCTACTCCGTGGTTGGTTAGGTCCTGATAGATTTCCTGGTATAATATTATTGTTTGCTATTCTCCACCTGAGACTAGGCCAGTTGAAGTCACCTAAGAAGATAATATCAGGTATCGGGTTCTCCAAATTATCAAGGCTATTCTCTATTTTGTTTATCTGTTCTGTGAATTCCTCAGGCGTTGCATCTGGCGGTTTGTATATAAGAATAATCACTAAATTTAGTTTCTCTATTTTTAATCCCAGTACCTCTACCACCTCATTTGTAACGTTCTTTGGGGCTCTGAGTTAGTCTTTGGGGCTCTGAGTATGGTGGAGTGGGTATAAGTGTGTACCAGCCATCTTGGTGTCCAGGGTTCAAGTCCCCTGGTGAGTGCTGTGTGCCTAAAAGTTTATATATATATATATATATATATATATATATATATATATATATATATATATATATATATATATAAATATATAAATATATATATGTCGTACCTAGTAGCCAGAACGCACTTCTCAGCCTACTATGCATGGCCCGATTAGCCTAATAAGCCAAGTTTTCATGAATTAATTGTTTATTGACCACCTAACCTACATAACCTAACCTAACCTAACTTTTTCGGCCACCTAACCTAACCTAACCTATAAAGATAGGTTAGGTTAGGTTAGGTAGGGTTGGTTAGGTTCAGTCATATATCAAAGTTAATTTTAACTCCAATAAAAAAAATTGACCTCATACATAAAGAAATGGGTAGCTTTATCATTTCATAAGAAAAAAATTTGAGAATATATATTAATTCGTGAAAACTTGGCTTATTAGGCAAATCGGGCCTTGCATAGTAGGCTGAAAAGTGCATTCTGGCTACTAGGTACGACATATATATATATATATATATATATATATATATATATATATATATATATATATATATATATATATATATATATATATATATATATATATGTCGTACCTAGTAGCCAGAACGTACTTCTCAGCCTACTATGCAAGGCCCGATTTGCCTAATAAGCCAAGTTTTCATGAATTAATGATTTTTCGACTACCTAACCTAACCTAACCTAACTTTTCCAGCTACCTAACCTAACCTAAACTATAAAGATAGGTTAGATTAGGTTAGGTAAGGTTGGTTAGGTTCGGTCATATATTTACGTTAATTTTAACTCTAATAAAAAAAATTGACCTCATACATAATGAAATGGGTAGCTTTATCATTTCATAAGAAAAAAATTAGAGAAAATATATTAATTCAGGAAAACTTGGCTTATTAGGCAAATCGGGCCTTGCATAGTAGGCTGAGAAGTGCGTTCTGGCTACTAGGTACGACATATATATATATATATATATATATATATATATATATATATATATATATATATATATATATATATATATATATATATAATATATATATATATATATATATATATATATATATATATATATGTATATATATATATATATATATATATATATATATATATATATATATATATATATATGTATATATGTGTATATATATATATATGTATATATATATATATATATTATTAAATATGACCGAAAAAGTAAGATTAATAATTCTAACACGAATTTTCTCAATCTTTCGTACATTACGCTTCACTGTTGGAGGTAAATCAAAAATCACTTCTCCAAAATTCATTTTTATTTCTAGTCTGACGCGACACGGGCGCGTTTCGTAAAACTTATTACATTTTCAAAGACTTCACAAATACACAACTGATTAGAACTTGCGTTTCCCTGATTTTATATCTACATTTGAGTGAGGTGGGAAGGGTGATGTGGCATTACATTTGAGTGAGGTGGGAAGGGTGATGTGGCATTAACACAAGACAGGACACTAGGGGATATTAATAGGGTATTAAAAGTATCAACACAAGACAGAACAGAAACAATGGGTATTGAATAGAAGTGTTTGTAGAAAGCCTATTGGTCCATATTTCTTGATGCTTCTATATTGGAGCGGAGTCTTGAGGTGGGTAGAATATAGTTGTGCAATAATTGGCTGTTGATTGCTGGTGTTGACTTCTTGATGTGTAGTGCCTCGCAAACGTCAAGCCGCCTGCTATCGCTGTATCTATCGATGATTTCTGTGTTGTTTACTAGGATTTCTCTGGCGATGGTTTGGTTATGGGAAGAGATTATATGTTCCTTAATGGAGCCCTGTTGTTTATGCATCGTTAAACGCCTAGAAACGATCTTTTAAACGATCGTTAAACGATCTTTTTCGGTCATATTTAATAATATATGTCTACAGGAAAGACTGCTACCAAAATATACTAATGTTAAAGTGCACGACCCAGCAGCAAGGAATCAAGCCTTCACGATAAAATATCGCCAGGATCTGATTCGTGATCAGATATACAAGGCAGAGAATGAAATCAAAGACAACAAAACGCAGCTACTTCATGCTACAAACGAGTGGAGAAATAGCAACATCGACCATAGTATCCGTACCCGCATTGAACAACACCTCGACATCCTCACAGACCAACATCACCTCAGCACTGAAACAAGGATTATCAAGAAACTAACATTATATGGAGGACCTATGGCAATTCCACGACCAAGAGATGGCTTCCTGAACCTTGCAGGAATTAACCTCACTGAGGACCAAGTCACTCTCCTAAATCTGGGCATAAACTGTCATGTTATGTCCAGACCGAGTGAAATGGCCCGGAAAGTAGAGTTGGAAATTCTGTTGGACGACATATTCGACCTCGAGACACAAAAGAAGGTCACTACCAAAGATACCTTACAAGCAGAACTTATTGCAGAAGGAGGAAAGAATCGAGGCAACTACAGAAGCACCATACTGTCCCCCGAGCTTAAAGCGGCAGCTAAAAGCCTTCGTGAGAACAAGGAGATAGTTGTCAGGAGAGGTGACAAGTCGCCAATATATGTCATTCTTAAAAAAGACGAATATCTGGCGAAAATGAACATCATACTCTCTGACCAAACTAAGTTCCAAAGGGCAACGAAGGACACTACAGCCGAATTAAAAGCAAAGGTCAACAAACTGATCGAAACTGTGAACGCCAAGAAATCCGGACTCCACCTGCCAAAGATCATTGGGGAATATAAACCTGGATATGCGTATGGAAATGTCAAGACGCACAAGCCTGGAAACCCACTTCGGCCAATCATTAGCCAGATACCCACACCCACGTACAGACTGGCGAAGCGACTCAACGGCCTGCTGACTCCTTATGTTCCTTGCGCCTTCAGCCTGAAGTCTCCAAAGGAATTTGTGGACTTACTGCGGGGCGCACGGGCCACAGGGATAAGAGCCTCGTTGGACGTAGAATCGCTGTTTACCAACGTACCTGTGGACGAGACAATCGGAATGATAGCCGACAGAGTGTATCGTGATCCAGCCTGTACTCCTCTTGACATGCCAGAAAGTATTCTGAGGAAACTACTCCAAGCTTGTACTAAAGAGGCACCCTTCTTGAGCCCGGATGGGCACATGTATAAGCAAGTAGATGGGGTCGCCATGGGTTCTCCCCTAGGTGTCCTGTTTGCAAACTTCTACATGGGTACCATCGAGCAAAAAGTCTTAGTCGACATGAACTTGAAACCGGCCATATACTGCAGGTATGTTGACGACATTTTTACACAGGTACCTGATGTCAGACATCTGCAGGAGCTGAAGGAGGCATTTGAGCAGAGTTCCGTGCTGCGTTTCACTTATGAGACGGAAAAGGATGGGAAGCTGCCTTTTCTAGATGTAACAGTCATGGAAAAGGGCGGAGGTTTCCACACTGCAGTCTACACAAAGGAAACAAACATAGGAATGTGCCTAAATGCCAACAGCGACTGCCCTGACATGTACAAGAGGAGTGTTGTTAACGCATACGTCGACCGTGCTCTCAGCCACAGCTCAGAATGGAAGCAAGTCGACGAAGAACTCTGTAGGGTAAGGCAGGTCCTAGTCAATAACGGCTTCTCCAATGGTTTCATCGAAGACATCATAAGAAAGGAAAGTGAAAAGCCATGCAACCTCCGAAGAGACAACTAACACAACACCTATACCCCCTATTAGACTATTTTACAGGAACTTCTTTTCCACAGCTCATAAAACAGAGGAAAGGGTCCTGAAAGATATTGTTAATAGAAACGTTATCCCTACAGACAAAAATCAGAGGATACAACTGACGATTTACTATAAAACCAGAAAAACGGCCAGCCTACTCATGAGAAACTCTCCAGACACAAAACAGAACGCTTTAAAAGAGACTAACGTCGTCTATGCCTTCAAATGCCCACTTGGGGACTGTAAGCTCCAAAAAACCCAGTATATAGGCAAGACAACAACATCTCTTTCTAGGCGTTTAACGATGCATAAACAACAGGGCTCCATTAAGGAACATATAATCTCTTCCCATAACCAAACCATCGCCAGAGAAATCCTAGTAAACAACACAGAAATCATCGATAGATACAGCGATAGCAGGCGGCTTGACGTTTGCGAGGCACTACACATCAAGAAGTCAACACCAGCAATCAACAGCCAATTATTGCACAACTATATTCTACCCACCTCAAGACTCCGCTCCAATATAGAAGCATCAAGAAATATGGACCAATAGGCTTTCTACAAACACTTCTATTCAATACCCATTGTTTCTGTTCTGTCTTGTGTTGATACTTTTAATACCCTATTAATATCCCCTAGTGTCCTGTCTTGTGTTAATGCCACATCACCCTTCCCACCTCACTCAAATGTAATGCCACATCACCCTTCCCACCTCACTCAAATGTAGATATAAAATCAGGGAAACGCAAGTTCTAATCAGTTGTGTATTTGTGAAGTCTTTGAAAATGTAATAAGTTTTACGAAACGCGCCCATGTCGCGTCAGACTAGAAATAAAAATGAATTTTGGAGAAGTGATTTTTGATTTACCTCCAACAGTGAAGCGTAATGTACGAAAGATTGAGAAAATTCGTGTTAGAATTATTAATCTTACTTTTTCGGTCATATTTAATAATATATGTCTACAGGAAAGACTGCTACCAAAATATACTAATATATATATATATATATATATATATATATATATATATATATATATATTTATATATAAATATATATATATATATATATATATACAAGAGCTCATACATTCTTGTAAAGTCACTAACACGCATTGCATTTCAGGGAGATACTTAATCCTAAATTTTCTCCGGAATAAGACCCCCAAACTGTTTAACAGCCAAGTACCCATTCACTGGTGGGCGAACAGAGACTACAGTTAAGGCATGGCACCCAGTTAATCCTACCCGGCCAGGATACGAACCCAGGCCAAGGTTAGGTGAACAAAGTGCGCGAATCGCACACTTTGTTCACCTAATATTCAGTAATCGTGGCCCTGAGTTTAAAGTCACTGCTTAGTTGTGTTTCGGGGTAAACTAATCGGTTTATGTTTAATATGAAATATGAAAAGGAAAAATCTCAAGTCTGCTAGCAGACGCCAGAAGTTCTTTCTCCTGTGTACACAAAATTATGTGTATCAGGACGCAGACGAGGCTTCGACACAGATCCGCATGAGAGTCTAGTTAGGAAGCTGGAAGAGTATTGCATCAGGTGAAACATTCCAAACAATCATGACATCGTTGAGGAGAAAAAAAAAGAAGTCAGCATAAACAATGTAAAGTCAGCGTGGATGGACGCCTCTAGATGTGCTCCCTACAAAGTCCACAACTTCTCATTATTGACATCAGCGTCCTTGACCCTGAAGTGACCAGTAAGGTGTGTGGGGACACAGAGATAGAGCGTGTAGTAAACATGGATGAACACCGATGAACTGTAAGGAAGCTTAAAACAAACATCAGTGCTGGAAAGAAAACTGACAGAAGCAGTTTAACGTTGACAAATACAAGTTCCCAAACTCGGGAAGAAAGAGAGAGCGATGCTATATACAGTAATGGGTAGATAACATTTTTAGTAAGACTTAAGAGCTATGGTGAGCAGCAACCTGCGGCCGAGACTACAATGTGACAATGCAGGAGCCAAGCAGACGTGGTGCTGGGAGTTACGGGCATCAACACCAGCCTCAGTGTCCCGCCTCGGCGGTATGTTGCACTCTGACCAAGCTGTGGAGTTCTGGTCGCCGTGCCACAGAATCGACATACACGCCAGTGTTTGATAGCAGGTCTCGGGGACCTTCCCTGTGACCGCAGATGTTGAAGGTGTTCTGGCAAGAGAGAGGACAAGGTGTGGAGGGTATTGGACAGACGAATATTAAAAGCTCATATTAACAGGGCTATGAAACTGTGTGAACAGATCACATCCCGAAACAATTAGTTACAAGCTGGACACATTCTCGTTATAGGAGGAGTGTGGGGAAGTGCTGATTGTAGACTGGATAGTTGGTTTATTGCACACACATATATGTAAATATGTATGGATGAGTGTGGGAGGACATACATATGTATGGATGAGTGTGGGAGGATATACATATGTATGGATGAATGTGGGAGGATATTGTGAGGGGGTTCCCCACCTTATATTTCTCCCACGCCAGCTGTAAGAGTCACATCTACTTTACCTGAACGTTCTCTGCCTTCCAGAGAACAATTTGACATATGTGGGAGCATGAGGTGTTCTCTCATAGGAGAGAAATTAACTAAAGAAGAGTGTTTTGACCAGTGGCTTAGGCCCTTTTGGACGCCAAGATGGCGCCGACTCCTACGTTTTCGCGCCAAAATGTTATGACGTCAGTGGCACCAGATTGGCCAAGAACGGTGATGTGGTACAGGGAGCCAATGAGAAACGCCCCTGGCACGTGTGAAGTCACGAGTGGAGGTAGGTCTGAGCCATGTGCCCCCATGGTGCCAGGAGTTAGATATGACATGTCGTCAAGGGTGGACATGCGATAGGGAAGTCCTGTCAGTCTTACAGTATTCGCCCCTCTCCGGTGAGTATACGCATCACCAGTGGTCTGCGAGCATCCTGTGAGGTCTTCCTGAACTCCGTGAGGCAGACAGAAGAAGGAATTGATGGGAAACGAACAACAAGTGCTCCAGTGCAACCCGTTCTCGCAAATTCAATAAGTCAATATTGACTTATTAAATATGTGCATAGGTGACATACTTAACATAATAGTTTCCCTTGAAAAGCTTCATAGAAAACACCGACCTTACCTAACCTATTTAGTATGTTAAGATAAGCATCTTATTGCTCCGTAATTACAATTATTACCTAACCTATACCTATAATAGGTTAAGTAACAATTGTAATTACGAAGCTATAAGATGCTTATTTTAACATACTAAGTAGGTTAGGTATGGTCGGTGTTTTCTATGAAGCTTTTCAAGGGAAACTATTATGTTAAGTATGTCACCTATGCACATATTTAATAAGTCAATATTGACTTATTAAATTTGCGAGAACGGGTTGTCCAGTGACAGGTGCTTAGCAAGAGTGAAGCCTGGGCAGTGACGTCAGGGACGACTGTATAGTTTCACCAGTCAGGTGATGACGTAGCGGCTGGGCCAGTTCACCGTGAGGAAGAAGAATAAACTAGCTGGGGATACGAACGACTGCAGCTGGGAGTAAGGACTGCAGACGTAGTTGTGAGGAGGAGGCGACGGCCAGGAAACCGACTCCAACCCTTCAAGAGGTTGTGAAGGAGCACGGAGCCTGCAGAGAGAAGCAGTATGGAGGAGACGCACTTTTTGGGTGTTGGTTGAGGTCCTGGGAAGAGCATCAGTGTGTGTGGGGGTGTTCCCTACAGCAAGTCCTGAGCCGGGACCAGGAGCTTCAATCAACCCTCAACTGAGGACGAGTCTACATCATTTATGGTGGAAGTAGGTTATTCAGTTTTCCCTCCCATTCCCCTTTAGTTAGCGATTAGCCAGAGTATCTTCTATGTCGTGAGCAGGACTCACCAATGTCTGTGATTCTTGTAAGACACAGTTGTGAAGGGAGATGCTATAGAGCTCTCACGAGGTATATATATGGTGTGTGATGGCACCTGTGGTTTGATGAAGAGATTACTGTGACGAGGACATTTATCTTTACATGTCATATATATTATAAGTTCGTGCCAGAGGTTGTGTATAAATATACAATTTAATAGTGTAAGGCTGTGTGCCTAGAATTACCTCATTATTATAAATATTGATAAAGTGAACTATATATACTGGAGTTATTAAATAGTATATTCATATGTCTAGTAGTTAACTGTGATTATGCCAGTGTTGTGATATGCTGTGAATGCGAGGGGAATAACAGGTGCTTCACGCCAATAGTGTGAGTATAGTGAGGAAGTGAACAGTGTGAGGAACAGTGAGGAGTGTGAGTGGGCGTGGCATCTCGCGAGTTGCCAAACGTTCGATAACACTGCATGTGGAGC